>NW_006924828.1:11516-12262 GCF_000298275.1 Orycteropus afer afer | reverse complement strand
ACATAAATGGAAGAACATCCCATGCTCGTGGATAGGAAGATTGAACATTGTGAAAATGTCAGTTCTACCCAAAGCAATCTATACATTCAATGCAAACCCAACCCAGATCCCATCAACATTCTTTAGGGATATGGAAAAACCAATCACTAACTTTTATGGAAAGGAAAGAAACCTCAGATAAGTAAAGCACTACTGAAGAAGAACAACAAAGTAGGAGGTCTCACACTGCTGGATCTCAAAACCTACTACACAACCACAGTAGTCAAAACTGCCTGGTAATGGTTTCATGACAGATACATAGACCAATGGAATAGAATTGAGAACCCAGAAATAGATCCATCTACCTATGGTCAGCTGATCTTTGACAAAAGGGCTGAAATCCATTACATGAGGAAGAGAATAAATGGTGCTGGCAAAACTGGAGATCCATTTGCAGAAAAATGAAACAAGATCTGTACCTCACACCATATACAAAAACAAACTCCAGATGGAACAGACTTCAACGTGAAACCTAAAACTATAGAGTTGCTCAAGGAAAATCTAGGGGCAAATTAAATTTAGGGGCTCTAATATATGGCATAAACAGACTACCAAGCATAAGTCAAAATGCACAAACAGCAGAAGAGAAACCAGATGATTGGGACCTTCTGTAGATTAAATTTTTATGTGCTTCCAAAGACTTCTCCAAAAGAGTCAAAAGAGAACCTACAGATTGGGAAAAAATATTTGGTAATGACATATCTGAC
>NW_006924828.1:4518-9841 GCF_000298275.1 Orycteropus afer afer | reverse complement strand
TATGGGGAGGAAGTGGGAGGGGAGCTGTTGCATTGTGGTAAACTGTGGTCAATGTCGTGAGAGAAAGTGTATGTGAACTGCTGTATGGAAAGTGAATTTGCTCTGTAAATCTTCACCCAAATCACAAAAAAAAGAAAATTTGGGGGGAAAAAAAAAAATCTTATAGGTGGCCATTGGAGGTACACCAATTGGTCTGTATTCCCCTGAACAACAGCGGAAGAAGAGTCAAGAGGAGGAGGAGGATGTGGAATGTGTGACTATTGGTCATGAACAACCACCTCCTTTATCATAAGACCAGAACAGGATGGTGCCCAGTTACAATTACCAAAGAATTTCGTAGAAGAATGCTGGTCAAAAGGGAGGGCATGTAAAACAGAATTTTGAATTCTCATAGACCCCAGACTTCCTGGAGCCATAAAAGTTGGATGAACTCTTGAAACTACTGCCCTGAGATAATCTTTAAACCTTAAACCAAAAATATCTCCTGAAGTTGTCTTAAAATCAAGCAACAGTTTAGCTTCACTAATAAAAAATGTCTGCCTTGACCATTATGTTCTTTTAAGAACTATCTATATGGGATCAAATTGAAAACAGTAATTCACAAGATTAGATAGGAACTTAGGGGGCAGTGCATGTATGTTAATGGGGGAAGAACAACTCAGAAAGGAGGGTGAGAATGGTTATAAAACTAAAAAAATGCGATCAACGTCATTAATAGTACATGAAGAAACTGTTGAATTGGTGTATGTTTTGCTGTGTGTATTCTCAGTAACAAAATTATATTTTAAAAAATAAATAAAGCAATGAATTCAAAAGGGACTTTCTAAATATCTGATTAAATACCAAGATTAATTTCAAGTATTAATTCCATGCTGATGAAAGAATAAAGAATTTCAATTCAATAAAAATTCTGTTCCAGCAGCTCTGCAAAATTTCATGGTCATCTGCATTCTCTTAAAACTTTTTCACTGATGTTATTTGTTTAGAAAGGATCAAGAGTCAAGTTTAATATAGGAATTCTTTAATTTTATCTGTTCAGGACAGTAGTATGTGGATACTTATTCTGGCATCAAAGTAATTAACAATAAAGATCAAAGGCAAGGCTTCTTGTGTGAATCCAGGATACAAGCTTGTTTAGATTCTATGTCATGGAACCATAGAAAGAATTCAGTAAGTCAACTTCCACTGAATTTATTTATACCTGTCATTTCCTTTGGGGCAAATTCATTTTATAGGCTACTGGCAAAATAAGGGACTCAAAAGTGGTTGGCTTTTATTATTTGGTATTTAACTCTTTAAGAGGCAGCAACAGAGCTGCAGTTAATTCAGTTATATTGCTGGTTCAAAAGAGAATTTAATTACCTTAAGCCAAAGGCATTTCGAAAATCAATTGACAGGAAGGAGAGATTAACTGCTATTATGTTGTTGCTCTTGAAGCCATGAACAAGAAAATCCAGCTAAATTATGACAAAGAGAAAGCTCAAAAAGAAGAGAAGAGCTAGAAGCAACCTTTTGTTGTTCATTAACCTTGCAACAAAGTTTTCTTTTCTTTGACTTTCCATGCATCCTGCTTGTGTTACAACTGTTTTATTATTAATTTCAATGAAATGCTGAGCGGTTAAAGATTAGCTACATGTATTCACAGAACTGCAGTATCTCAGGGACGGAAGGAGGGTCCAAAAAGCCAACTAATGCAACTACATACATCTCTTTACCATGTCACCGGTAAGTGGCCAATGAACATAGCATATTCCACTTATCAAAGTAGTCCACCTCCATCTTTAAAAGTCTCTGTTAGAAAATTCCAACTCAATAAATAAACTGAGGTCTCTCAAATTTGCTTCCAACTTGTTTTATCACTAAGGCGCCAAAAAAAAAAAAAAAAAAAAACCTAATTTCTCCGCAAAGTCCTTTAAGTATCTAAAGAGAGCAAAGAAATTTTGACCCCTTCTCTAGCTACAGGCCCTCTGGTGGCATAGTGCCTAAGGAACTTGACTGCTAACCAGAAGGCTAGCAGTTCAAACCCACCAACCACTCTTTGGAAGGAAGACTGGGCAATCTACTTCCGTAGAGATACCACCTCAGAAACCCAAGGAGGGATCTCTATGAGTCTAAATTGACTCAATGGCAGTGAGTTTGGGCGTTTTTTGTTTTGTTTTGTTTAGCTATCTCCATTCCTTCAAATGTTCACAGTGTAAAATGCTATTATACCCTCTGTCTATACTGAGCATGCTAACCTCAAAAATAAGCAAATTTGTATACATGCCTGTGGTGCAGTGAATTACTTAATATGGCTCTTCAAGCTGTGATCTGTGACTTCCACCAGATGACTAAGAGAATCTATGCAAATATAAGGTGCTTATAGCCCACCAAGGGAAATAGGTAGCTTGTTAATGATGTAAATAAGGTATATGAAGCACTTGTGTGGGTTAAAAAAAAAAAAAAAATCACTGCCATGGAGTTGAATCCGACTCATAGTACCCCTCCTTGGGATTCTAAGGCAGTATCACTACAGAAATAGATTGGCCAACCTTTCTTCAGAGGAGTGCCTGGTGGGTTTGAACCACCAGCCCTCTGGTTAGCAGTCAAATGCCTTAGGCACTACGCTACCAGAGCTCCCGTGTGTGGGGTAGGACTGTGCAAATACGGTATATGGAACCCTAATGTAATTATTGCTCAGTTTTGCCATTCCACTAGGCTTAAAATGAGCCCTCCAAGAGCCAGAAGAGGGGAACTCAATGCAATCAAGAGAGAAAAGCAGGAATGGAGCAGGTCCTCAGACCAGAGATCCCTGAGCTGAGAGACAGCAACAGTGGCAGCAGAATCAAGAGACTGGCACAAGATAGAGCAGTGGCCTTGCCAGTCCATGGAGTGAGAAAGCAGAGTTCCTTTGGGTAGGAGGCTTGCTGGCGGAGAGTAGGGTATACCTATGGCAGAGCTAAATGGCCTTTGTAATACTTGTTGGAGCAGGATGGAGGCCAAACAAAAAGGCCAACAGCCAAAGAGATTGTGTGCCTTTGGGCATGGCTGAGGGGAGCCTGTCCTGATCAAAATACTATATCCTGAGTGTTCCTGATCCCTAATTATAAACTATTACTTCCCTAATAAACCCCATAACCATAAATATTGTCTGTGAGTTGTTTGTGGCCACTTCAATGAGTTATCTAACCAAGAAGAGAAGTAGAGAGTGCTATGGAAGGCATGGTTAGAGTCAGAATTCTCAAAGAGGTTGGAGGGTGGCAGCATGCCTGACTTTCACCTCATAGGTATCAGCCTTGGGCTGATGCCGCTGATGGTGATTCTGTCTCCTACTCATGAAATCAGAGTGATCAAGAGGATGCTGCCCTCATGCCTTTTTGCAACACCTA
Organism: Orycteropus afer afer; assembly: GCF_000298275.1. Classification (NCBI taxonomy): domain Eukaryota; kingdom Metazoa; phylum Chordata; class Mammalia; order Tubulidentata; family Orycteropodidae; genus Orycteropus; species Orycteropus afer. The sequence continues at coordinate 6,473 of NW_006924828.1, read as the reverse complement.
AAGTTATTTTTAAAAAATAATATTTAAAACTCTTTACCTCAACATCCTAGTTACCAACGTTAAATTAGAGGAGCTGATGCTCAAGCACAGCAAAATCTTTACAAATGTGTGTACTTAAACTTAATCTCAATAACTTTAGTAAGACATAGGTCTATTTTTAATACCATTTAAACAATTACATTGCCCTGAATTGCCCCTAATGTGTAAGTCACACCAAAGGCTAGGTGTTAACTAAAATTTTAAATAAACACTTAAAATACCTTTCTGTAAAGGTTTTGAGATTTGTTCTGCAGTTTATTTGGATAACAAATTCTAAATTCTCAAGTTATACACAGATGATTAGTCTTCCATAACTTAAACAACTTTCAAGCAAAATCAAACAAAAAAAAAACAAAGCTCAAAATGCAATTATTCAGCCCAAATCAAAAACTCTGGATTGTAAAGACCTCTTAGTCACCTGACTGCTGTAAGGTCATGATATGATATGCATTATTTATTTCAAGATCTCACTTTCCATGTCAGTGACCTCTGACATTTCATACATGCTTAGCTTATGGGTTAAAGCACTCAACCAAGTACCTACCACACAGACTGCTGTGAAAAGTTAATATTACTGATGAAATTATTAAACATTCACACACACTTACCCAAGATTCATGATATAAAACTGTTAGTAGATACATTGCATAATCGTAATTCTGTCTCTTTAAAGGGCACCTTTGAAAGAAAGAAAGAGTAGAAGTTAAAATTCTAAACACGTAATGTAGGGAATAATTTGCAATATATATAATATTCCCAACTTAGAGGATAACTTATAACCAGGTATTTACTGTTAAGCAAACTTTAATTATGAAGTTCATTATCTGAGGATCCTGAAAACTGGTATAATTTCCCTCTATAATTACACTATGTAACACTGTACTGTTGCTGTTATATTTAACACAGAAATAATCATCTAATATTAGGTAGAACTTCTACATAATTATTGTTGTTGTTTGGGGCTGCCGAGTTGGTTAACGCACAACAACCCTATGTACAAAAGAACAAAACAATTTCTGGTTCTATGCCATCCTCACAATTGTAGCTATGCTTGAATCACTGTTGCAACCACTGCATCTATCTCCATAGGGGTCTTCCTCTTTTTTTTGCTGACCCCTTGCTTTCCCAAGCATGATATCCATCTCCATGGAATGGTACCTCCTGATAACATGACCAACATATAGAGACAAAGTCTCACCATTCTCTCTTCTAAGGAGCATTCTGACTCTACTCCTTCCAAGACAGATTTGCTTGTTCTTCTGGCATGCCATGGTATATTCAATATTCTTCACCAACACCACAATTCAAACGTATCACTTCTCCCTTATTCATTGTCCCACTTTCACATGCACATGAGGCTACTGAAAAGATCATGGCTTTGGTCAGGTGCACCTTAGTCTTCAAAGTGACATCTTTGCTTTTTAACCTTTAAAGGGTCTTTTACAGTAGATCTGCCCAGGGCAATACATCTTCTGATTTCTTGACTGCTACTTCCATGGATGTTGATTGTGGATCCAAGTCAAACTAAATCCATGACAACTTCAATACTTTCTCCATTGATCAGGACATTGCTTACGTCTAGTTGTGAAGATTTTTATTTTCCTTACACCTTATGTATGGAGGTGTAATCAATATTGAAGGATGTAGTCTTTGATCTTCATCAGTAAGTGCTTTAAGTCTTCTTCACTTTCAGCAAGCAAGGCTGTGTCATCTTCATATCTGCAGTGTAGTAAATTACTTTGTGTGGCTTTTCTACCCATAGGTCTTTATAAACTCCAAGGTGGAATTTGCTATGAGCAACTGAGGAGCTCCTGATTGCTGAAGGTGTCCACCTGGAGTATTTCTGTTGGGAGTGGCACAAAACAATGTTCTGGGAGGTGCCCACTCTCTCTCAGGTGCTTAGAGTTCTGATGCTA
>NW_006924828.1:0-4153 GCF_000298275.1 Orycteropus afer afer | reverse complement strand
GGCAGCATGTTTGGCCTTGCAGTAATAGGCCTTGGGTTACTGCTGGTAGTCCTGTCTTCCTCTTGTGAGATTAGAGGAGGTCAGAACATGTGGCCTCCTTGCCGTTTTTGCAATATCACAGTTGTTAACGACTCTTCCTCCAATTCTGATGCCATGATGCCATGTTTTTCTTCATAGAGCCCAGCTTCTCAGATTATATGCTCAGCATAAAAACTGAATAAGTACGGGAAAAGGATATAACCTTGATGCACATCTCTCCTGATTTTAAATGCTGCAGTATCTCCTTGTTCTGGTTGAATGTGTACAGGTTCCTCATGAGCACAATTAGTTGTTCTGGAATTCTCCTTCTTCACAATTTTATTCATAATATATTATGAGCTACACAGTCTAATGCCTTTGCATAGTGAATAAAACACAGGTAAACATCTTTCTGGTATTCTCTGCTCTCAGCCAAGAGCCATCTGATATCAGCAAAAATATCCCTTGTTCTATGTCCCCTTGGGAATCCAGCTTGAATTTCTGACAGTTCCCTGTCAATGTATTGCTGCAACAGTTCTTGAATTATTTTCAACAAAATTTTACTTGTTGTATAGAGATGATATCTTATGATAATTTCCATATTCTATTGGATCACCTTTCTTTGTAGTGGGCACAAATATGGATGTCTTCCACTCAGCTGGCCAGGTAGCCATCTTCCACATTTCTTGGTATAGAGGAGTGAGCACGTTCAGTGTTGCATCCATCTGGTGAAACATCTCAGTGGCTATTCTGTCAATTCCTGAAGGCTTATTTTTCACTGATGCCTTCAGTGTAGCTTGGGCTTCTTCCCTCAATACCACTGGTTCTTGATCATATGCTACCTCCTGAAATGGCAGAATGTTGATCAATTCTTTTGGGTACAGTGACTCTTTTTCTTTCCATCTTCTTTTGATGCTTTCTGTATCATTCAATATTTTGCCCACATAGTCCTTCAGTATTGCAACTCGAGGCTTGAATTTTGTTCTTCAGTTCTTTCAGCTCGAGAAATGCTGAGCATATTTATTTTCCTTTTGATTTTCTAACTCTGGGTCTTTGCACATTTCATTATAATACTTTGTCTTCTCAAGCTGTCCTTTGAAATTTTCTGTTCAGCTATTTTATGTCATCATATCTTCCATTTGCATTACTCTCTGCTCAAGAGCAAGTTTCAGAGTCTTGTCTGACATCCATTTTGGTCTTTTCTTTCTTTCCTGCCTTCTGAATGACCTTTGGCTTTCTTCATGTATGACGTCCTTGATGTCTTTCCACAACTCATCTGGTCTTCAGTTATTGCTGTTCAATGCATCATATCCATTTTTCATATGGTCTCTAAATTCATGTGATATACTCAAGGTCGTATTTTGGTTCTCATAGTATATGAAACTTTTAGGTTAACAAACTAGTATAGAAAAGGAAATAGTTACTTCTAATTTTTTTAAATATAGAAATAAACCCATCATGCAACAAATGACTTTAAAAGGTACTATATTAAAGCTTCCACTTATTTAATAGTCTTCTACTCGAAAAAATAATTACCATAAAGTAATATGCACATTGATACTTATAAACTTAAAAAAATAACAGTATCTGATACTGACAAAATTTGAAATGAGAACATTTCAAAGGTATTTTTAAGGCTGTACAAATTAACATTTTAACATTATCTTACTTTCCTAAGGACAGCAAAAAAAAAAAAAAAAAAAAAAACCTACATTTACTCTGTAAATCTTCACCCAAATCCTAAAAAAAAAAAAAAAAAAAAAAACTAATATATTTCAAATCTATTTCCCCCATATAGTAATAATCTGAAACTATGGTTTCCAATTTTCTTCTGCTTCCATACTATTGTCATCTCTGTATATGTGTCATGTTACTTCTTCCTACCACTAAAAAATCATGATTCAAAATCTAATGGATAGATACCTCCTCAATGCTTTGAAAACAGGAAGGGGGAGGGAAAAAGAGACAGATATTTGCCCACTTGTTCCTTTTCTAAAGGCAAGTCTTTATATTGTGGCATAACTTAGAAACAAAGTATAATTCTAGAAATAAAATAACCATTTAGTAAAAACATACCCCAAGCTTTCTTTGTCCTAAATAAAAATGACTTAATTTATTACATGTATAAGATAAACTTAATACCACTTTTATAAATTAAATTTCCACATAGATAATTTAATAATTTTGAACTATGAAAATTTTATGTACTTTGATTTTTGTTAAAACCTACTTAAGCATCAATCACCAGCAAATTATCCTTTTGTCTTCTTTTAGTTCTTTCTCTGAGTTTTACATGTAGGGATATATTAAAATCAAGAAAAATAATAACTTAGCTAGGCAAGTCTCTCCATGTACACAAAGATCATAGCAGCAGTGAGCCAGTGTGAGGGTATTTAAAAATATGAATTATACAACTTCTCTGATCTAATAAGTTGATATAAGGAGAGGCTACCTCCAACTTTCAATGTAATCTTTTAAAAAAGGATTGCCAAAGGATTGGAGGACAATAAAGTACACATGTAACCAATCTGTGAACTTTTCTTTCCTTACCTATCTGTTTTGATAGTAAGCACATCTGTGGTCTTGCAGTATCGCTCTCCTACAAGTTTAATAAGTTTCTTCTTTGCATGATCATCTAAATTCAGACTGGAAAGTTTAACCTTAAAAATGCAAAGAAATTTGAAAAAATTATTTTATATATTTTGTTTAATGAAAAATATAGTAGCAATATTATTTCTGTTAAATCCATTAAAACAGAAACTTTTAACAATAAAATTTAAAAACAAGTTAAAAATTTATCATTTAAAAAAGTTAAGTGTTCTAGATTTAATGTAACAAGTGGACAAAAAAAAAAAAGAGTGCTAAAGCTAATCCTTACTGTAATAACTGCTTTAAAACTCATGTTCATATAACATTTTAATGTTCAAAAAATACATAATGTTTATGCCATAAACTTATAAATATTTTAGAAACAGTTGTGTGGTGCACTCACGCCACCTGCTAGCACTTCAAGGCACTGCAAAATTGTATTCTTCAACCTGAACTAGTACTCTAACCTTAAAGGCAAGTGGTACTGAGTATCATTCCTTTTCCAAACTTGAAGAGAACTCTCAAACTTTTTTTTTCATAACACTGTATTTCAAATCCATGTTGCACTATTATCTTCAAAACAAATATAGGAGGTAGCAGTTGTGTGTGTGTGTGTGTGTCTTCAAATGCCAATATTTCAACGTGAAAAGAGCTACATGAATTGAGAAACATCCAAATATGTGAAATATTTTCTCTATGTGAAATATAATGCAGTTAAAGAACTCTGATATTACCCATAAGAATTGGGATTGTTTCTAGACTTGCCACATATTAGCCATGTGACCTTCCACAAATCATTTCACCTCCCTAAGACTCCGTTTCCTCATGTATAAAATGAAAAAGACCAGTTGATTCACAGATTTTTGTCAGGAATAAAAGAGATTATGTGTAAGAAGTCACCTCTAAAATTCTAAACAAATAGATTGTTTTTCATCCTGATCTACTTTTTCACCATCAAGAAATATATGATAAGTAAGACAAAGGAAAACAATGATGATCATCTCTCTACTAATGTTGAAAAGGCATTTGATAAAATCCAACACCCTTTCCTGATAAAAATTTTCAGCAAAATAGGAATAGAAGGAAAATTCCTCAGCATAATTAAGGGTACATATGCAAAACCAAAAGCCAACATTATCTCAATGGAGAAAGACAGAGAGCCTTCCCCATGAATGAGAAATGAGACAAGGATGCTCATTATTACCACTTTTATTCAACATTATAATGGAAATCCTAGCCAGAACAATGAGGCAAAAAAGAAAAATAAAAGGTATCCAAATCAGCATGGAAAAAGAACTAGAACTATTCACAGATGATGTGATCCTATACATACAAAATCCCAAAGATTCCACAAGAGAGCTACTGGATCTAATAGAAAGATTCAGAAAAGTGGCAGGATATAAGATTAACACAAAAAATATCAGCTGGATTCCTTTACACTAATAAGAATTCCAAAAACAGAGGTTCCGGCAAGATGGCGGACTAGGCAGAAGGATTGCACAGACCCTCTTCAACAAAGAAAAGGGAAACCAATTAACACAGACAC
>NW_006924827.1:11713-12214 GCF_000298275.1 Orycteropus afer afer | reverse complement strand
CACAGTCTTTTCCCTCTTTTTGTTTTTAGTTGTCCTCACTTGCCCGTTGATGTCTCTGGTTTCCTGTCTACAATCTTATAAGCTCATTTTACTTTGGATATGTCCATAGCTATGGTTTCTGGGTTATGTTATCTTGTGTATTAATGATCTGTTGTTATTGCTATTTTTGGTTCTCTGATCAAAGGACTCCCTTTAGGATGTCTTGTAAGGTTGGTCTGGTTTTAACAAATTCCCTTATTTTCTTTTTATCTGGAAATCTCCTAATTTCACCATCATATTTGAGGGACAATTTTGCCAGGTATATAATGCTGGGTTGAAATTTTTCTCTTTCAGGGTTTTATATATACCATCCCATTGCCTTCTTGATTGTGTGTTTTCTGCTGAGAATTCAGAGATTTATCTTACGGGCTGTCCTTTGTAGGCAACTTTTTGTTTTTCCTGTGCGGCTTTCAGGATTCTGTCTTTGTCTTTGGTTTTGATGAGTTTGATGATGATGTGTCT
>NW_006924827.1:4038-10396 GCF_000298275.1 Orycteropus afer afer | reverse complement strand
TTAAGAATAATAATAAAAAGGACAAAAGTATTAATAATATTATGGGGTTTGAAATGGACAAATACAAGCAAACTAATCACAGGGAAAAAGAAAGCGAAAAAGAAAAAAAAAGAAAATATCGGTGGATGACTGGGTAGGGCACCCAGACTCCATCTGAGCACATAGACTGTGATGGAGTTCCTGTGGGCCCAGAAGGTAGGCGGGAGTGGGGATGGTCACACCTCTGTTCACCAAGTGGGTATAGGGTGTAGTAACAAGGAGAATGTCGTACCTTTTCAGTCTTGCAGGCCCCAAGTGTCCTTGGGATTGCTGGAAAGCAGAAGTGTTCTTAGGCCCCAGAAATCTGCAAGAGCGCTGTCTCTTTAAATATCCAAAATAGTCAAGCCACTTTTTAAACCTTCAAAATGGCGGTGTCCTCTGGACTGGCAAAAGTCCACAGCTCAGTCCACCTTTCTCTTCACCTTCTCCGTTTGTTCCCCAGCCACTGTGCACAATCCGTGCAGTCCCTGGCTAGCAGGGTGATTTTTAGGTTAATTCTTAGGTCTTACCACCACTAAGAAATCTCCAAGCCATCTGTACCATCAGGGTTGCTCAGGTTGCTGCCAGACCGCAGCTCTGTATGTCTCCTTTTTTGGTATTTTCATGCAAATTCTTATGCTAGTTGGGGTTTAGTCCATTCTGTATCTTTCCCGTCAAGGCTCAGGGGTCCAAGATTATCTTCTGTGTCTGTGTTAATTGGTTTCCCTTTTCTTTGTTGAAGAGGGTCTGTGCAGTCTTTCTGCCTAGTCCGCCATCTTGCCGGAACCTCCCAAGCCATGGTATTTTCAATAGCCTCATAATATGCATGTGAAAGCTGAAGAATGAATAAGGAAGGGCAAAGAACTGATGCATGTGAATTCTGTTTTTGATGAATAATATTGAATGTACCATGGACTCCTAGAAGAATGAACTATCTGTCATGGAGGAAGTACATGTTGAATGCCCCTTAGAAGCAAGAATGGCCAGCCTTTGTCTCTCACACTTTGATTGTGTTGTCAGAAGGGACGAGTCCCAGGAGAAGGACATCATGCTTGGTAAAGTAGAGGGTCAGTGGAAAAGAAGAAGACCATCAACCAGATGGATTGACACAGTGGCTGCAATTATGAGCTCAAGCATGGCACTAATTATGAGAATGGTGCATGACTGGACAGTGTTTTGTTGTTTTGTACATGTGGTCACTATCAGTCAAAACTGACTGGACGGCATGTAATAGCAACAACATACACAAGTTACAGAGCAATGTGTTTAATATAGTCAAGGAAAGTAAAGATTTTGGAAAAAATGTAACCAAGCAAAAAATAAAAAACAACAATATATTAATCTCAGTCAGCAATGATAGCAATAATAGCAAAGTTCAACAGGATAGAAAATAACAAATGCTGGTGAGGTGGCAGAGAGATTAGAACACTTGTGCACTGCTGGTGTGATTGAATAATTGTCCGACCTTTGTGGCAAACAATATGACGTTTCCTTAGAAAACTGAAAGTAGAAATATCGTTTGATCCAGCAATTCTACTATCAGGAATATACCCTCAAGTGGTGAGAGGCATTGCATGAACTGATATATGCACATCTCATTGCAGCACAAAGAGATGGAAACAACCTAAACGCCCATCAGTGGATGAATGGATAACCAAATTGTGGTGCATTCACACAATGGAATACTATGCTACATTAAGGAACAATACGGGATCGCAGATCATCTCGCAACATGGATGACTGGAGGACATTATGCTGAGTGAAATAAGTCAATCGCAAAAGGACAAGTACTATATGAGCCCATTTCTGTAAAAAGACAAAGAAAGGTTTGCTTGAGAAAGGGAACTAACTTTGTAGGTTACCAGGGTGGGGAGGGAAGAGGAGGGATTAATTTCGGGCCCACCCGCTGACATGGGTAAGGGGAGGAATGTATGGAAAGAGAAAAGAGAGGACACCGAATTGTGCACTTAGGAGATAGACAACAGATGCTATCACCAACCAATGTTTCCACAATACTGCCTTACCATTAACACCAAACACCTGGCTACAGATCAACACCTAAACACCTGAGAGGATTAGATGGAGGTCAGTGAACAGGAGTATACTCTAGACCAAGGATAGATTCAGCTGAGGCTAACCTTGCACAGATACCAGTGATACAAAATACCTTCAGTCCTTACAGAAACAATAGAAGACAGACAGAGTAATCCTTCACAAACACCCAGGAACTGTGGGAGAGAGATCCAACAGATCTACCATCTCAGGACCAGAGTTGGGAACACCAGACTCAAATGGCACAACAAAATACATAAAAGTCTTGTTCCTCATCCTGTGTTGATGAGTAGCTACTGGGGTCTTAAAAGCTTTCAAGCAGCCATCTAAGATGCAGCTAATGGTCTCCTGTTGTCAGAAGTGAAGAAGAATGCAGAAAAAAAAAAAGGGGGGGGGCATTTGGAAGCAATCAGCCCTAGGACATGATGGCTCTTGAGACCAGAAGAACTAGATGGTGCCTGGCTACCAATGCCAACCACTCAGGAAAGGAGCAAAATTGGAGATCCTGGATAGAGGAGTGGGAGGAAAGATGTGGAACAAAATCCAAAAACTCATTAACAACCAGAATTACTGTCAGTTCCTCTGAAACCTGTTCATCATGGGTGACTGGGCTGATATTTGAAATTCTGATGGCATAGCTACGAGCTTCATAACAACAAGCAAACCATCCCAGTATGACAAACTGAGAGACAAGTGGTGACTTTAATAGTATTTTGCTGTTAGTTGAGTCAGAGTTAATTCAAATTTATAGCAACTCTATGTACAACAGAACACAACATGGTCCTGCACTATCTTTACAATAGTTGTTTGAGCTGATTTTTGTAGCCATTGTGTCGATTCATATTGCTGAGGATCTTCTTCATTTTTGTTGACCTTCTACTTTACCAGGTATGATGTCTTTCTCCAGAGACTAGTCCTTCCTGATAACATGTTCAATACACCTGAGACAGAGCCTTGCCATCCTCACTTATATAGAGTATTCTGGGTGTACTTCTTTCAAGACAATTTCATTGACTTTTGGCAATCCATGATCTATTTAATATTCTTTGACAACAGTAAAATTCAAATGCATCAATTCTTCTTTGATATTTCTTATTAATTGTCCAGCTTTTGCATGTATATGAGATGATGGTAATACCATGGCTTGGGTCAGGTGCATCTTAGTCATCAAAGTGACATCTTTGCTTTTTCACACTTTAAAGAGGTTTGTAAGTAAAAACAATGCGTAACTGAATTATATGTATATTGTAAAGAAAGAAGAGACCAACATGGAAGTTAAAAGAGTCTCTGAAAGTTGCTCCTGAATGTAGAGTAGTTAAAGCAAATAGAAGAAATCATGAAGTAGAAGAGCTGAACAGAACGTTTCAAAGGATAGCTCGAGAAAACAAAGTAAAGTATTATAGTGAAATGTGCAAAGACCTGAAGTTAGAAAACCAAAAAGGAAGAACACTTTCAGCATTTCTCAAGTTGAAAGGATTTAAGGAAAAAAAACGAGTCTCAAGCTACAATATTGAAGGATTCTGTGGGCAAAATATTGAATGAAACAGAGTGCATCATAGAAGATGGAAGGAATACACAGAACCACTGTTCCAGAAAGAATCGGTTTACATTCAGCCATTTCGGGAGGTAGCATATTATGATGAACTGACGGCATTGAAAGAAGTCCAAGCTGCACTGAAGAAATTAACATAAAAATAAGTCTTCAGGGAATGACTGAATTTCATTGAAGTGTTTCAACACATGGATGCAATGCTGGAAGCTCTCACTTGTCTATCCCAAGAAATTTGAAATAAAGCTACCTGGACAACCAAATGGAAGAAATTCCTATTTCTGTCCATTCCAAAGAAGAATGATCCAAAAGAATGTGGAAATTATCAAAATATATCAGTAATATCACACACAAGTAAAAGTTTGCTGAAGATAATTCAAAAATCATTGCAGCCATACATTCACAGGAAACAGCCAGAAATCCAAGCCCAATTAAAAAGAGGCTGTGGAATGGGGCATATTGCTGATATCAGATATATCTTGGCTGCAAACAGAGAATACCAGAAAGATGTGTAGATGTGTTTTATTGTCTATGCAAAGGCATTCAGTTGTATGGATCATAAGAAATTATGGATAACATTTTGAAGAATGAGAACTCTATAACACTTAATTATGCTCCTGTGGAACCTGCACATAAACGAAGAGGTGGTCTTTAGAACAGAACAAGAGAATATTGCGTGTTTTAAAATCAGGAAAGTTGTGTGTCAGGGTTGTGTTCTCTCACCATAATTATTTAATCTGTATGCTTAGAACATTCTGTTGTACATAGGGCCACTAAGTGTAGGAGGTGATTCAACAGAATCTAACAATAACACCAACATGCTTGGAATGTAATTTAAGATGCTGGATTTTTGAAGAAGAATGTGGCATATGTGGATGAACTGTTATATGCTATTGGTACATCCTTGCTCGCTAAAAGGGAAGAAGATTTGAAGCACTTACTGACGAACATCAAACACTACAGACAACAGTATGGATTACACCTGAAAATAAATTAAAAAAAAAAAAAAAATCCTGACAACTATATATAAATTAGGAGCTCTGGTGGTGTAGTGCCTGAAGTATCTGACTGCTAACCAGAAGGCTGGCAGTTCAAACTCACCAGCCACTCCTCAGAAGGAAGGCTAGGCAATCTACCTCTTTAGAGATACAACCTCAGAAACCCAAGGAGGGGTCACTATGAGTCAGAATCAACTCGATGGCAGTGTTTTTTTTTTGGGGGGGGGTTTATATCAATAAGCAACATCATGAAAATTGAGAAAAATATTGAAATTATCAGTGTTTTATTTTATTTGGACCCACACTAAAGGGCCTGGAAACAGAAGTTAAGAAATCAAATGACATACTGCATTGGACAAAATCTGCAGCAAAAGATCTTTAACGTTATTGTTGCTGTTGTTGTTGTTATGTGCGGTCGAGTCGGTACTGACTCATAGCGACCCCTCCTTGGGTTTCCAAGGCAATATCACTATGGAAGTAGATCACCCAGCCTTCCTTCCCAGGAGTAGCTGGTGGGTTTGAAACGCCAACCTTCTGGTTAGCAGTCAAGTGCCTTAGGGAATGTTATAGTGTATATTAATCCAAGTACTTTAATGCTTATTTTAAATAGATAAATAAATTCTCCATTTTAGGGGGTAGAGATTAAGAAAAATATGTATATTCCCATGGTTTTCATTCTTAAAAATATTTTTTGTGCTGCTGGTGAAAGTTTACACATCAAATTATGTTCCTGTTTAACAATTTCTGTAAATATTGTTCAGTGGCATTTGTTACATTTTCCACATTGTGTCACATTCTTCATACTTCTGTTATGGTTATTCTGCTTCCATTATTCTAACTTCCCTTCCCCACCCCCCAATCTCATGTATGTTTTAGGGTCAATGTTGACTGTTTAGTCCACTATAGATGACTTTAGAATATAATTCATGGGTGATACTATTTTTGAAGCTGTTATTTATCTGAAAGATGTCTTCCCAGAGTAGTTTAAATCCAAAGTTTAGATGATATCTCAAAGCAATAGACCCAGGGTTTCCCCTAGTCTCTACTAGTCCAGTAAGTCTGCCCCACAACTTTTTTTTTTTTTTAATAAGAATTAGAAGATTGTTCTACAACTTTTTCATGTTCTATCTGGGACCATCTGTTGTGTCTCTGATCAGAACTGTTGGTAGAGGTAGCTGGGCATCATCTAGTTTTTCTGGTCTTTGGATAGATAAGCTTGTGGCTTGTAAAGGCAATTAGTCTTGTAGACTAGATTGTTCCTTGAATCTTTGATTTCCTTCTTTCCCTTTTGATCCAGACAAATACAGACTAATAGTTCTATCTTGGATGGCTGTTCACAACATTTTCAGACCCTAGATTCCCCATTGTTTTCTTATGTGGTCATTTAAAGTTAGGAATATGTATAAAACATTCTTCCATACAAACAAATATTTAACAGCATCATTTTAATGACTTATGTGGATTTAGTGAGTAGATGTACTCTCATTATTTTCAATTTTTTATGTGTATTTGACTGCTAACTAGAAGGCTGGTGGTTCAAACTCACCAGCCACTCCTCAGAAGGAAGATAGGGCAATCTCTTCTGTAATACCACCTTGGAAACCCAAGGAGGGGTCACTATGTAGGATCCGAATTGATGGTAGTGAGTTGTTTATATATATATATATATATGTGTGTGTGTGTGTATTTATATATATATATATATGTATATATGTATATATGTATGTGTGTGTATGTGTAT
>NW_006924827.1:0-2662 GCF_000298275.1 Orycteropus afer afer | reverse complement strand
CCAGCCACTCCTCGGAAGGAAGGTTGGGCAATCCTACTTCCGCAGTGATACTGCCTTGGAAACCCAAGGAGGGGTCGCTATGAGTCGGGGCCGACTCGATGTCATAATACAACAACAACAACAACATCTATAAGAGGTAAGGAGCTCTGGTGGTGCTGTGGTAAAGGCATTGAGCTGCTATAAACAAAATGTTGGTGGTTTGAACCCACCAGCTACTCTATAGTAGATAGATGAAGCAGTCTGATTCTGCAAAGATTACAGCCTTGGAAACTCTATAGGGGTCACTATGAATTGGAAGTAACTCGATGGCAGTGGGTTTGGTTTTGGTTTTAACTATAAGAGGCAACCGTAAAGGTCCCTTATAACCAAAGACTATGTGAGTATTGATTTATATTTTCTTGTTGTAATTTTTTGTTTACATTTAGTCTTAACATTTGTATCTATTTTGGGTTAATTTCTGATGACATATAGATATTCATTTGTATATTTTTCCCAAATAATGTTATTTCAACAGTTATTTGGGATGGGTTCTAATTCATGTAGTAATTTATTGTCTATATACCTAAATTTGTTTCTAGAATCTAAAATCACCCTACAATTGATTACTTATTTTTCAGATGTATATAATTGTTCTGCTTGTCTTTTCTCATACTAGTACAACATTGTGTGAATTGTTGGGGCACGTAATATTATAGCGTTTAGAACATTTCCTCCCTCACTATCTTTTGTTCAGTATTATGCCTCATCAGTGTTCTTAATCATTTACACGACCTTTAGAACGATATGATAAATTTCAAAAATAATTCCTTAGAGGTATTAATTGGAATTGAGTTGATCTACAAATTATATATAATTTAAATTTTATATATATATATATATATATTTATCCTGCCCCTACCCAAGGCAGGAAGCAAGAAGTCAGGACTGAAGGCCAGATCCAGGTGTCGGGAGGGCAGAGAGGTTTGAAACAGCTAAAGGAGACAAACTTGTCTGTCAGTTTGTTGTACTGTGGTGGCTTGCATGTTGTTGTGGGGCTTGAGGCTGCACCACCAGTGTTTTCAAATGCCAACAGGGTTGCCCATGGTGAACAGTTTTCAGCAGAGCTTCCAGACTGAGACAGACTCAGAAGAAGGAAAAGGCCATCCACTTCTCAAAGAATTGGACAGGGAAAAGCTTATGAATAGCAGAGAAATACTGTCTGATATATTAATGGACAACTTTATGAATAGCACTGAAACATTGTCTGATAGAGTGCCGGAAGATGGGAAGATGACCCCCTAAGTTTGTAAGGTACTCAAAATGTAACTGGGAAAGAGCTGTCTCATCAGAGTAGAACCAACCTTAATATATAAAGTAAAGCTTTCAGGACCTCCATTTGCTGACATGTCATGACTCAAATTGAGGAGAAACAGCTACAAATATCCATTAATAATCAGAACATGGAATGTACAAAATATGAATCTAGGAAAATTAGAATTTGTCAAAAATGAAATGAAACACATAAAGATTGATATCCTAGGCATTAGTGAGCTGAAATTGACTGGTTTTGGTAATTTTGAATCAGATGACCATATGTTCTACTATGCCGGGAATGACAAATTGAAGAGGAATGATGTGGCATTCATCAACACAAAGAGTGGTTCAAGATCTATCCTAAAGTACAATGATGTCAGTGATAGGATAATATACACATACCTGATAGCATAGTGGCTAAGGCACTTGACTGCTAACCAGAAGGCTGGCGGTTCAAACCCACCAGCCACTCCTCGGAAGTAAGATGGGGCAATCTACTTCTGTAGTGATACTGCCTCAGAAACCCAAAGAGGGGTCGCTGTGAGTCAGGTCCAACTCGACGGTACATAACAACAACAACAATAAGGAAGGCCAGTTAGTACTACTATTATTCAAATTTACACACCAACCACCAAAGCCAAAGCTGAGGAAATTAAAAATTTGTACCAACTTCTGCAGTCTGAAATTGACCAAACATGCAATCAAGATGTGCTGTTTGTCACTGGTAATTGGAATGCAAAAGCTGAAAAAACAAAGAAGAATCATCGTTAGATGGAAAATTTGGCCTCGGTGATAGAAATAATGCTGGAGATAGCATGAAAGGATTTTGCAAGACCAATGATTTACTCATTGCAAAAAACTTTTTTCAACAACAAAAATGGTGGCTCTACATGTGAACTTCACCAGATGGAATACACAGGAATCAGATTGACTACATGTTTGGCAAGAGGCAATGGAGAAGTTTAATATCTTCAGCCAAAAAAAGGCTGGGAACTGATTGTGGAACAGACCATCAACTGCTCATATGCAAGTTCAACTTGAAGTGGAAGACAATTAAAAGAAATCCATGAGAGCCAAAATATGACTTTGAATCTGTCCCTCCCAAATTTAGAGACCATCTTAAAAATAGGTTTGATGCATTGAATGCCAATGACCAAAACTAGAGGAATTGTGGGATGACATCAAGAACACCATCCATGAAGAAAGAAAAAATTGTTAAAGAAATAGGAAAGGAATAAAAAGCCAAAATGGGTATTGGAAGAGACTCTGAAACTTTCCCTTGAATAAAGAGTGACTAAAGCAAATGGGGGAGCTCTGGTAGCATAGTGGCTAAGGCACTTGACTGTTAACCAGAAGGCTGGCGGTTCAA
>NW_006924826.1:10384-12121 GCF_000298275.1 Orycteropus afer afer | reverse complement strand
GTGGTTCAAAGCCACCAGCCACTCCTCAGAAGGAAAGTTGGGCTATCTACTTCCATAGTGATACCACCTCAGAAACCCAAGGAGGGGTCACTAAGAGTCAGGTCTGACTCAACGGCACATAACAACAACAGTATATAGAAATAACTTCTGCCAAACCTGTATGTGGTCATAGGTATAGTCCTGTTCACCTACCCATACTTCATCATCTTTCCAGTCTAACTTATGTATCCACTCATAGATTAATGTTTGTTATTATAAGGATTGTGTATGTCATAGTATTTTCCTTTGTTGTCTGTCACTTCTGTCCATTTCACTGTGTCTTTCTTTACCTTAGTGATATTCTGTTGGTCACTCATTTTTTTTTAATAATGCCTTTGCCGTCACTCAAATTAATACATGTCTCTTACCTAGTTAGTAGTTCTTCCTTCCCTCTCCTCTTATGCCTGGTAACCATCAAAGAGTGTTTCTTTCCATGTGTAAACATTTCCTTGACTTTTTATAATAATTGACTCATACAATATTTGTCCTTTTGTGACTGACTTATTCCACTCAGCTTAATGTCTTTGAAGATCATCCAAGTTTTGAAGTATTTCATGGATTCTTCCGTATTCTTTAAAGTTTCATACTATTCCATTGAGTGTATGGACCATAGTTTGGTTATCCATTCATCCATTGATGGGCATTTAGATAGTTTCTATCTCTTTTCTATTGTGAATAGCACTGTGATGAACATGGATGTGCACATTCCATTCATGTCTCAGTTCTCATTTCCTTAGGATATATATTTAGGAGTGAGATTGATTTATAAAATGGTATTTCTTTCCATCTTTTGAAGGAAGCACCATACTGTTTTCCACAGTGGTTGCACCATTTTACAGTCCCACTAGTAGTTTATGAGAGTTCCAATTTCCCCACATCCTCACCATCATTTGTTATATTCTGTCTTGTTGAACTTTGGTAGTATTGCTGAAGTGAGATGATATCTAAATGTTATTTTGATTTGTATCTCTAAGGAGCTCTGGTGGCATAGTGGGTAAGGCATTTGACTGCTAACCAGAAGGTCAATGGTTCAAACCTACTTGGCTGCTCCATGGAAGGAAGATGAGGCAATCTACTTCCATAAAGATTCACAGCCTTGGAAACTCACTGGGGGTCACAATGAATTTGAATTAACTAGATGGCAGTGGGTTTGGTTTCATTTTTGGAATAGCTAATGATCTTGAGCATTTCTACATGTGTATGTTGGCCATCTGAATACCTTCTTTTGTGAAGTGTCTGTTCATGTCCTCTGCCTATTTTTTTTAAAATTGGTTGTTTGTCTCACTGATGTTGACATTTTGAAATTTTCTATAAATTTTAGAGATAAGTCCCTTTCTTGAACTGATTCACTTCTTTTTGACTCGAAATAGTATTGAAAATTGCCTGTCAATTATTCATTATCCAACTTTCACATGCATATGAGGGAACTGAAAATACCATGGCTTGGGTCAGGTGGACCTCATCCTCAAAATGACACCTTTGCTTTCTAACACTTAAAATGTCTTTTACAACACATTTTACCGAAGCAAATGTTGTTTGATTTGTTGACTGCTGATTCCATGGGTGTTCACTGTGAATACAAATAAAATGAAATCTTTGACAATTTCTATCTTTTCTCTGTTTATGTTTATCATGATGTTGCTTATTTGTCCAGTTGTGAGAATTTTTGTTTTATGTTGACATGTAATATATATATAT
>NW_006924826.1:7262-9738 GCF_000298275.1 Orycteropus afer afer | reverse complement strand
ATATCATTTGCTATAATATGAGGTTAAAACAATGGCAATCTTATCAAATCTAACAAGAAGTTATCCCCCCAAAATTAAAGTGATTAAATAAGACCATACAAAATATTAATTGTCAGCCACTATCGTTAAGGATTGGAGCTCTGGTGGTGTAGTGCCTAAGGCACTTGACTGCTAACCAGAAGGCTGGTGGTTCAAACCCACCAGCTACTCCTTGGAAAGAAGGTTGGGCAATCTACTTCCGTAGTGATACCGCCTGGGAGGGGTCGCTATGAGTCGGATCCAAGTCCACAGCAGTGAGTTTGGTTTTACATAAGCTTAAAACAAGAGAGAGAAGTTGTTCAGTATTCAGAGAAAACAATTCCTACTTGATGTAACACAAAGAACCTGAAATCAGAATAGTTTCAAACAATACTCAGTTTTATTTTTCATCACATAAAATTTGTTGTGGGGTAGCAGGAGTTGTCTGCCATCAGGTGACACAAGGATTCAAGCTGGTTCCATCAGCTGCTTCTGTCAGCACGAGATGGGGACTCCATGTTTGCTGCTGAATAGAGGAGAAAGCATACTGGTAACACATCGGTTCTCAAATGCCTTTAATACTCTGCTCATACTTCAATAAAAAGGGCTAGTCCCATGACACAAGATGTGGGTGATACCCACACATATGTCCAAAGTGTGTTTTATTCTCATTTCCACAATCTTTTATAAGGCCTGTGTATTTTACTTTGAACTTAGGGTGTTTCTTTCTATTACTTAGGTGACATTACAGAGTATTGAAAAGGAAAACAAATAAATAAAGAGGAAGACAATGACCTCAGGCTGGGAGAAGTGAAAGAGAGTTTACTACTAGCGAATTCAGACCAGGAGTCTAGTCTCAGCTCTGTCAACAATTCTCTTGGATTCTAGACTTTTCTGGAGCCACAGAGGCTGGATGAACCCCTGAAATTATTGCCCTGAGATAATCTTTAAGCTTCAACCAAAAATATCCCAAAAAATAATTTAGCCTAAATAGTAAAAAAAAAAAAAAGAAATGTCTGCTTTGAACATGAAGTTCTTTTAAGAACTACTGAAAACACTGGTGCTTTGGTTTGATGGGAGGCAAGGCGCTTGTTCTTAACAGAAATGTGAGGAACTTTAAAATCAAAGTGACAATAGCAACTCAAAGATTAGATAGGAAACTTAGGGGTGGTGAGGTTATGTTGATGAGGGAGGAACAAGTCAGAAAAGGAGGGCGAGAATGGCGGCTCACTTGAAAAACATAATCAATGTCACCACAAGGTAGATGTGGAAACGGTCAAATCCATACATGTTTGGTTTGCTGTGTGTGTTGTCAACAACAAATATACCCTGTTAACTCACATTCCCAAGCTCACTGAGTTCCAGTTCATGGGTCTGATGATGGTTACAATATGTGTAACATATAAATAAAATCAGAATTAAAACTGGCAAAGTACCTGGCATATGCTACATCTTTAAGAATGAGAGCTACTGCTGAGATTATGTCTTCTCAAAACTCTACCACCCTGTCCTTACTTTTATTTATTTTTTTAATACAGGATATCTCAGAGAACATGAAGTGCTTTCTGAGACAGAATAGGAAAACAGATAAACATATTGCTAAGGAAGTAAAACTTAGGAATGTTTCCCCTCAGGAGGTATATGATTTAATTTATGTATAAAGATGTCTCTCCCAGCTCGACACAACTTAAAGGTCCTAGAATTTCTGTCAAGAACAAACACCTTGCCTCAGTTCCAACCAAAGCACCAGATTTTGCATTAATTTCACCTTCATCAAAATTTTAGATGTAGCCAAATTAACTAAAAAAATTAAAATACGCCTTGAATGCAGTGGGGTCTGTCTCTCCCAGCCCCACTGACATACAGCCAGCCTGGTGTCTTCTGGGAATCTCACCATAAGGTAACCAAAAAAAGCAAACACACTGCCATTGAGTCAATCCTGACTCATAGCAACCCCCATTGGGGTTCCAAGGTGGTATATCTTTACGGAAATACATTGCCCAGTACTGCTTCCACAGAGTGGCTGGTGGGTTTGAACCACCAACCTTCTGGTTAGCATTCAGATGCCTTAGTCACTGTGCTACCAGAGCTCCTTCACCTCAAAGTAGTATCGTTATTAATTCTCAAATACAGTGGATATGATGTAGTTAGTGCAATGTGTTCAACTTCACTGTGACAAGCATGCAAGGAACCTACCATTCCTGCTTTTACTCACTATATAAAAGTGACTAATAGGAATTGTTTTCATTCCAGGATTATTTCTCTCAACTGAGAGACACAATTATCTGAGGGTCTGGTTCCTGGTCACCACAGTCCTCCCTGCTCCCGGGCTTCCCCTGAAATTAACTAACAATGAAGGATTTGCAATTTCCCAAAGCACAAAATGCCTTGCTTCAGGGAATTCATATTTGACACTCTCAACTGGACCCTCCCCTGCCCTGCCAGTCACCTACACACT
>NW_006924826.1:2281-6382 GCF_000298275.1 Orycteropus afer afer | reverse complement strand
CCTCATGGACTCTGCAGATAAACTCCAGGAGTTCCATCTTGCTGATTTCAGCGTGGGCCCTCGGACCCCACACAAATTCATAACACACAGGATCGCTGTTAGGCAGCGGCCGGTACTCCAGGTACTCTTCCTGCACCAAGTCTTCGGTGACGAGCTTCCTGGGATCCCCAAACATCAGGTGATGCTGCTCAGCATATACACCCAATGTATTCAGTGCTTGCCAGACTTCCTCCTCAGTGGCGCGGTTGCCATTCAGGAAGATCACACCCAACATAAGAATCAGGAGGCCAGTCTTGGGCATGCCCTCTGTGTCACTCAGCTTCCCATCATAGGTGAGGCCCAGTTTAATGACGAGGATGTAGCCATGGTTGAGAGGGTCGACTTCTTTCACATCAAGGCCAAACAGCATCTCTATGCGTTCAGACGCTTTCAGGAGGATCTCAGGAAAGTGGTCCTCATACTCTTGGATGACAATATCCAGCATCTCGGCTTTTGCGATCGGGTCCCTATTTTGATACTTGAATAGCAGAAAATTCACCAACAGAGCCACCTTCTCATCAATTGGGTTTGTGGGCCAATATTCAGAATCTGGTAGAAACTGTGAGGCACTTGTGATAGCTCCATCTTCTTGGCTACTATGGTCTTCATCCAATGTCATCTCTGAGGTGGCTGTCATAGCAGTGGAAGAGCCACACTCACTCTGAGGAACCTGAATAGTACTGACTGTCTCTACAGTAGCATGCTCCTCCTCATTGATGGGGATTGGAGAAGAGGAGGAAGAGGAGGAGGGGGGGGGGAGAGAAATCATCCACAACCTCAAGGAACAGTATATCATCCAGGTCCTGGAACTCAGGGAAGATAGGAAGGCATTCTTCAGTGGAGAAGTTGGGGGCTTGCTTTTGGCTGGGCATGATGACTAACTTCTCCAGGTGGCCGAAGACACGATTTGGTGCAGAAGAGCAGAAAAAGCAGGCCCACAGCCTAAAGGAGAGAGGAAAGATATGTGCCAACTAAGATGGCAAGCTAAAATCTGGCCATTTTGACAAAGGTGATCTCTATCAGACCTTGTTGAGGAATAGTGCTCTAGGGTCTCACAGGTCTCCTGTCCTCCTAGTCAGCCTTTCCCGTAGTAGCCACTGCCACTGAGTCGATTTTGACTCACAGTGACCCGACAGGAGAGAGTAGAATTGCTCCAAATATTTCCAAGACTGTAAATCCTTATGGAAGCTACTGTCTCAACTTTCTCCCATGGAGCAGCTGTTCAGATTGAACTACCAACCTTTTGTTTAGCACCTGAATGCGTTAACCACTATGTCACCAGAACTCCTATTCCCCATAGTACCATGAAGGAGGAAATGAGATTTCTGCTCGGGCAGCCATCCAACTCAGCTCAAGGCTTTCCATGGATTATAGTAGGGCAGGCAGTGTGAGACACTCTGTGGTTGCCTTGCTTTTAGTCTGGATGTTCCCCTCTGTTCTCATTCATGTCTTTTATGTGATAGGAACTAGGCCCTTTTTGCCTCTGATGACCTGAAACCACCCCTCTCAGATCAAGGCCTCACCTCTCTTAGAAATCATAGGAGAAAGTGAGGAGAAATCCCATACAGCCACCCTCCATGAAGGATTACCAGGGTTGACACAGGGGCTAGATGCTGTGGCCCATCTCTTCTAGGATAGCTGGTACTCTCCGATTCTACTCAGGATCCTTACCTTGACACCCGGCAGACATAGGACTTCTACTGCTGACCTAATATCTAGTTCTCAGACAAAAGCCTTCTCCACAAGGATATCCCTGAGGAAGAAGTGAATCGACCCCTCATGCTGACAACTCTAACAATTGCTGCCTGTAGCCAATAACTGGGGCAGAGCAGGACTCTTTGTGTCTCCATTGTTCTTCGGTTGCAGGCCCCTTAGTCCCCATTCAGTGTCTTATCTTGATACTTAGGAGGGTCTGATACTCCACCCACTACCGACATAGTCTTCAACCCCAGACTAAGGCGATCACTCCCCTTAGACGCCTAAAACAGAATACAGGTGACATCGTTTCTGGCATCCCCTGCCTAGGGCCATTCCAGGCTGACATCAAGGTTCTAATCTGTCCTATCTTTTCTACTTTCAGGAGGTGATCCCATTGGTCCTCACTCAACATCTTCACCTGGACCCCTACAAAGGTTGGGAATGCCCAAGCCCCCATTATGTTGAGGCATATCTCATCAAAACGAGGGCAACATCTCATTCAGACACATTACTTGGAAGTGACAAGTTACATCAGTCTGATCAGTCTGCCCAGGGCATGCTGGGATGAAGGCAGGGACAGCTTCTAATCTGTTGGTCCAGTCTGTTCTGTGTTGTGAGGTCCCAACTCTATTTTCTTTACCTCTGGCTATTCCTGAAACCATCTCCTGACTTGAAGTTGCCCACTCACAATAAGGCTCAATTCCATGTGACCATGGTGGAAGAGTGAAAGGGCATCTTATCGGGCCATCTCTGCCCAGTGTCTGCATGGGTTCCAAATGGTTTGTGGGACTAGAATTTTCTGGAGTGGTGATCCCCTTATTCCCAACTCACATTACTTACCCTGACTATTGGCAGGGCTTGGGATCACTCCTTCTGACTTCATGTTGCCTACTCAAACCAAAGTCTTCCCTGACCTGGGACCACCCGGAGAAAGTGCTGAGAGCAGAGCACAACTCTGTGTGGCTCTTGAAGTTCTGTGATGGGTGGCCCCACAGTCCCAACTCAGTGTCTTACCTTGATCTAAGATCTTGGCTCCTCCCTCAGTTGTCCTAATATTGCACACTCACAATGTGATCTGTAAGAAGTGTGAAGAAGGGAGGGGTCATCCATTCCATCCACTTCAGGCTATCTGGCTCCCAGGGCTCCTAGTGGTCTTTGGGACCACACATTTGTGGGTGGGTGGTCCCCTCAGACCTCACTTGGGATTTTTAAAATCACTCCTGGATGTGCTTTGGAGTCCTCCTTCGCTGACCTGATGTGACCTACAGAGTAAAGGCTTGCCTTCCCTGAGACCCCAAGGAAGACATGGGGGTCACCTTAGCCGGAAATCCTTGGTTGGAGAACTCCAGCGCTAACAGCAGGGGCAGACAAGACTCTTAGTGAGCATCCCCTAGGGTGGGTGGTTCCTACACACCTAAATCCGGATCCTTACATTGATTACTCGCAGGCCCTGGGGCTCCCCACTTTGTAGACCTGGTGGGTATCCCCTCCACCCAGGGCAGGCACCTTCTCCAGATTCTCAAGGAAGAAGCAATGGAGTCCCTCAGGAGACAGAGCATTTCAGGGCTTACCAGAGTAGAAAGCAGGAAGATTACAGGAATTTGTCTCCCCTCTCTTCTAGGGCCAGTGAACACCTCAGTCCACTCACTGTCTTACCTTGACACTCAGCAAGGCCTGGGAGGCCTCCCTCCACTGAACAGAGACTACCGCTAAGCCTTCATCTGCCACAGACCCCACCCAAGTCATAAATCTCCTCCCAACATCTGACCATCTCATTCCTGGCATGTCCCAGGACAGACAGCATGGGCAGGTCTCTGAGGGGACCCCTCTGTTCTGAAGCAGGGACTGTCCTCAATCCTCACAGTCCATCCCTTGACTCCTAGCTGGACTTGAGCTTCTCCCTCTGTTCCCTCAGGCTGTACCTTAAGTCCAAGGCCTTAACTGACAGTGTTTGAGGTGGGAGCTGGGGGATGTAACTCTGTCAACCTACCTGGGCTTCCAAAGCTGACTACAGGGGGTGGGGTGGGGTATTGTGTGGGCTTTCTCCGTCTTGGCATGGGGCGTGGCCTCAATCTTATTCTGACTCAAGTCTATATTTAGACCCCTGGCATGGTCTTTAATCTTCCATTTCTTAACTGAAGTATATCTTCTTAATACAAAGTCATCACTTCTGCTAGGCCTTCCTGGGCCTTCGGGCAGCTATCTGGGGTGGGGTCATTGCGTCACATTTCATTTGGGGTCCGGTCTGTATTTAGATTCCCCACAGAGCCTGGAATTCCTCCCTTTCTTGACTGAAGTATATTTCCCTGGTACAGCTACCCAAGGTGAATGTCACAGGGCTTCAGCCTGACTCCTCCGCACAGG
>NW_006924826.1:1364-1906 GCF_000298275.1 Orycteropus afer afer | reverse complement strand
ACATTTTCCCATACATTTTAATGTACATACAGCCATTATAGTACTAGGATCTTACAGAAATTAAAACATGAAGGAGAGAAAAGAAGAAACAAACTTTCCACAGTTAACACAGCATTAGACACTATATGAGGAAAACGGAAAAACAAACTATTCAATCAGTAAAATACTATAAAACTATTGTTTGGCATAAGACCAATAGACAAAATTTTATTTTTTGGCAACAGACAATATGACAATGATAATTAAAATATATCTTGTGAATATGATAACAATATTTCAAATATTGCAGAATAACCTACCCCTATATTGTAAGAGCTCTGGTAGTGCCTAAGGCATTTGACTATTAACCAGAAGGCTGGCGGTTCAAGCCCACCAGCGACTCCTTGGAAGGAAGGTTGGGCAATCTACTTCGGTCGAGATACCGCCTCAGAAACCCAAGGAGTCGTCGCTATGAGTCCGATCTGACTCAATGGCACATAACATCAACAACAGCATATTGTAAGAAAATGATGGAAAAAATATAGAAATGGAATTTAGATAAG
>NW_006924826.1:0-636 GCF_000298275.1 Orycteropus afer afer | reverse complement strand
TGCAAAGCAGCAGTTCCTTATTCTCCTTTGTCCCGCATAAAGATGACTTGCAATCTTCATAAGGCTTTTCTTATAAAATGTAGGATTTGGGACTTGCAGTGACTTGGAAGAAAGATATCGGATTCAGTGATCTGTTCATTGCACAAGACAACTTCCTGATCACTAGAGTACAGGATCTCTAAGAAGACTGAACTTTGATGCACTGTTCCAGAGAAGTATGACAATTTGATAATCCAGTACTAGCTATTTCCTCGGCCTAGAAGGATATCTCACACACACACACACACACACACACACACACATAACTGCTGCCTGACCTCAAATCTCTGCTCAAAAATCGTCTTCCTAAGGGAAACTCTCCTTTCCCCCCTGTGTCATAGTGAGAACTACCCTCACTCGCTGGCACTCCCCCTGAACTTTCCTGCTCTTTATATTTTTCCTATAGCTTCTACCACTTACTGCATACTAAAAATCTGCCTTTTATTATTTTTATTGTTTATTGTGTGTCTCCCTGCTCCACAGGACAGAGATCATGCTTTTATCATTTATGTAATCCTGGAACCTAAACAGTGTCTGGGACACAGTAAATAAACCTGTGCCGTCACATCAATTCTAACTCATAAAGACCCTATAGGA
>NW_006924825.1:3571-12499 GCF_000298275.1 Orycteropus afer afer | reverse complement strand
TGAAAAACAAGCTAGAGTGGGGTGGTTATGGCGAACAAGTGTTGACCTGAGGTCCTGGCCCACTAGTGGACCAAAGGGTGAAAGAAATGGTGCTTGGGGTTGGAGCTGAGAATGCCCACACCCTGTTGTTAGCTTCCTGTATGACCTCAGGCTAATCCCCTTGCCTCTCTGGGCCTTTGTCTTTACCTATACCATGAGCCAGTCTAAGACAGTAGGAGTGACAGGGGTGTTGAACTTGTTCTCCAAAGTCCTTTCTGCATCTGACATTATGCAGTTTTCTGGTTCTTGATAAATTACTGCCATGGAGGTCCATTGCAGCACTGTTCACTGTTCACAACAGCCAAAAGGTGAAAACAATCTAAATGCCCATCAACAGATGAATGGATAAACAAAATGTGGTGCATACGTACAATGGTATATTATTCAGCTATGAAAAGAAATGAAGTTCTGATACAGGCTACAAGATGGATGAACCTTGAAACATTATGCTGAATGAAATTAATCAGTCACAAAAGGACAGATGTTGTATGGTCCCACATATATAAAATAGGCCAATGTATAGAGAACAAAGTTTATTAGTAGTTTCCAGCAGTGGGAAGGAGTGGGGAAGGGGGATCTTTGCTTAGGGGTACTGAATTTCTGTTTGTGATGGTGGAAAAATTTGGAAACGGATGGTGGTGATAGTTGCACATGATGAACCTTATCTTTGTTTCTGAAATAAATGCACAAATTGTTGAACTGACAAAAGTTGTGTTATATATATTTTTACCACAATAAAATTTTCAAAAAGGTAACAACAAAAAAATTACCATTATTGATTGAATTGTGTCCTCCAAAATGATATCTTCAAATCCTAACCCCTGTGCCTGTGAATGTGACCCTGTTTGGAAACAGGGCCTTCGAAAATGTTATCAGTTAGGTTAATATGATGTCATATTGGAGTAGGGTAGGTTGTATCCCTATATGACTGGTGTCATAAAAAAGAAGATAGACAGAGATGGGGAGACAGAAGAAGGAGGCCATATGACTACAGCTGTAGGCCAAGCAATGCCTGGAACTACCAGAAGTTAGGAGAGAATCCTAACTCCCTCACAGCCTTAGAGGAATCAACATAGCTGATACTCTGATTTCTGGCTCCCAGCCCTCAGAATCTTGAGACAAAAATTTCTATTCTTTAAAGCCACATACTTTGTGGTATTTTGTTACAACCATCCTAGGAAACTACAGCAATTACCTTCTTCAGCTCTTTACTCATTTGATTTGCTTCTGCAACCAGGGGCATTAGTTTGACATAATCTTGGAACACAGCAAGGACACTTGGGTCTGCTTTCCCATCTCTGCTGTTCGTGGCACCTGTAGAAAGAGATTTCAGAATGAAAATGACAGGCAGTCACTTGTTCTGTTGATACTTTCTAGCGTAAATAAATGTGTATGTTTGTTCATTCAGTTGTCCATTCAATTGTTCATCAAATATGTATGGAGCAGAAAGGTGCACAGACAGGGATAGGCACCGATATGGGCTCCGCCCTTGGAATGTTCACAAATTGCTATTGTTTTCTGACCTCAAAATCATTTTCTTCACCCCAACAATACTCACAAAAGAACACAAAAAGGTCAGAGGCCAGGAAAGTACTTTGCATCATTGTAATATTGAAAAATCAGAAACTGTTTAAATACTAGAGACATGATTAAATAAACTACCATCTACCATAACACATAACACAGGGAGCTCTGGTGATGTAGTGCCTAAGGCATGTGACTGCTAACAGAAAGCTGTTGGTTCAAACCCACCAGCCATTCCTCGGAAGGAAGGTTGGGCAATCCACTTCCATAGTGATACCATCTCGGATACCCAAGGAGGAGTTGCTATGAGTCAGATCTGACCCCATAGCAGTTCATTGCATTTTACCATAACACAGAATTCTATGGAACTTTTAAAACCAGTAAACTATCTGTTATTTAATGAATTCTAACTCAGGTGACCCAATGTGTGTCAGAGTAGAACTGTGTCACATAGGGTTTTCAATGGTTACTTTTTCAGAAGCAGATTACCAGGACTTTCTTCTGAGGCACTTCTGGATGGGTTTGAACCACCAATCTTTGGGTTAGTAGCCCAGTGCTTAGCCATTTATGCTACACAGGAACTCCAAAACAGTGAGGGAAATAAAGTCATACCTACTGGCTTAATAAAGTTATTTATGGTAAGTTAAGTGAAAAAAAAGTGAGATGCAGAATAATATGCAGAGTATGATTCCATTTTTATTTTTAAATGGATGTATTTTTATTTTAAAATAAGTGTATGTAATTTATATATAAAAGTTTGGAAAGATACCCATCAAAATGTAAATAGTGTCTGCCACTAGGGAGTGGGAAGGAAAAAGTCATGGGCAGGGTTTAAAGGAGTCTTTATTTCTGTATTACATTTTAGAATTGTTGTTAAATGCCATCGAGTCGGTTCTGACTCATAGCGACCCTATGTACAACAAATCAAAACACTGCCCAGTCCTGCACCATCCTCACAATGCTTGAATCCATTGTTGCAGCCACTGTGTCAGTCCATCTCATTGAGAGTCTTCCTCTTTTTCACTGCCCCTCTACTTTACCAAGCATGATAGCCTTCTCCAGGAACGTGTCCCTCCTGACAACATGTCCAAAGTGTATGAGACGAAGTCTCACCATCATTGCTTCTAAACAGAATTCTGGCTGTACTTCTAAGACAGATTTGTTTGTTCTTGTGGCAGTCCATGGTATATTCAATATTCTTTGCCAGGAGTCCTGATAGCCCAACAATTAAGTGCTTGGCTCTAATGGAAAGGTTGGCTAACCCACCCAGTGGCTCCACAGGTAACAGACCTGGTGATCGGCTCCCATAAATGTTACAGCCTAGAAAAACCTATGGGGAAGTTCTACTCTGTCACATGGGGTCACTATGTGTCAAAATCAACTCAATAGCACCTAAAAACAATAATAACATCATGTAATTAAAAAAAAAATAATAAAAAGTGGGAGGGAAAAGATATTTCCTGGTTTTTCACATCGGTAGTTGCTCATCTCAACCTGTGGATATTGGCAAGCATCATGACAGGAAAGTCCTTGGCCTCCAGTTCTCTCTCTCTTTTTTTTTTTTTAATAGTTTATTATTATGGTGGTGAAAATATACACAATAAAACATACACCAGTTCAACAATTTCTACATGTATAACTGAGTGATATCAATGAGATGCCTCAAGCTGTGCAGCAATGGATGAGGGTTTCAGTTTCTCTACAACCCCTAGTATTTTCCTTCTCCCCACCCCCCACTTATCATTGTCATTCTATTGAGGGTGAGGTGGTATCTCATTTTGGTTTTGTTTTGCATCTTCCTAATGGCTAATTAAAGGAGTTTTGATGGCACAGTGGTTGAGGCATTTGGCTGCTAAACAAAAATCGATGGTTCAAACCCACCAGCTTCTCTGCAAGAGAAAGATGAGCAGTCTGCTTTCATACAGATTTATAGCCTTAGAAACCCTATGAGGAAGTTTTACTCTGTTCTATATGGTCACTATGAGTTGGAATCAATTCAGTGGCAGTGGGAATAGCTAATTAAGGAGCCCTGTTGGTGCAGTTGTTAAAGAGCTTGGCTGCTAACTAAAAGGTTGGCAGTTTAAATCCACCAGTCATTCTGCAGGAGAAAGATATGACAGTCTGCTTCCATAAAAATTCACAGCCTTGGAAACTCTATGGGATAGTTCTACTCTGTTCTGTAGGGTTGCTATGAGTCAGAATTGACTCAACAGCAATGGGTTTTGTGTTTTGTAATGATTAATGACAATGAGCATCTTTTCCTGTGCTTGTTGGCCACTTGAACATCCTCTTTTGTGAAATGTCTCTTTAAGTCTTTGCCCATTTTTTTTTTTTTTAATCATACCTGCTATACCTTCTTTTTTAAAAAATAATATTGTACTGTGTTTTTGGTGAAGGTTTACACAGCAGTTTAGGTTCCCATTCAACAATTTCTACACAAATTGTTCAGTAACATTGGTTATATTCTTCATAATTCATGAATATTCTCATTACTAAGCTAAAGTATTTTCGGTTTTAAGAAAACCTCAGGGAATATTTTTGGTTTAAGGTTTAAAGACTACCTCAGGGCAAAAGTGTCAGGGATTCATCCACCCTCCATGGCTTCAGAAAGCCTAGAGTCCATGAGAATTTGACATTCTGTTATGCATTTCCCCCCTTTAGATCAGGATTGTATGGAATCTTTGATCAAAATGTTCAGTAATGGTAGCTGGGCACCATCCAGTTCTGGTCTCAAGGCAAAGGAGGCAGTTGTTCATGGAGGCAATTAGCCATACATTCCAGATCCTCCTATACTTCCTAACTCTCTCTGTTGTTTCCAGGTGAATAGAGATCTATTGTTATCTTGGTCTTTGATGGCCATTTGCAAGCTTTTGAGATCCCAGGTGCTACACAACAAACTAGGAGGTAGAACAGAAGCACTAAACATTATTAGACCAATTAACTGGGATATCCCACAGAAACATGACCCTAAATCTCCAAATCAAGGAACCAAATCCCATGATGTTTTTGGTTATACATAAGCAGCCTCTGCAGCTTTTATCTTTATCTTTTATCTAAATTTATTTTATTTATCTGCCTCTACCCTTTTATCTTTTTGTTGTTGTAAATACATTTGCCACACAACTTTTGCCAATTCAACCTTTTACAGGTATAAAACTTAATTGACAACAATCGCAATAATATGCTGTGCAACCCTACCTTTAATCTTTCAAATTGTTCCATCACCATTAACCTCCTTTTCCCCCTCCCTCCTACCCCCCAGTAACTACTAATAAACTTTGATCTCTATACATTTGTGGTTTCTTATCTTTTTATACAAGTGAGATCATACAATATTTATGTCTGTATGATTGACTTGTTTCACTCAGTATAATGTCTTCAAACTCCATCCTTACTGTAGCTTCTATCAAGATTTTATTTCTCTCACTGGCTGAGTAGTACTGCATTGTACATGTGTAGCACATTTTGTTTATCCATTCATCTGTTCATGGCATTTAGGTTGTTTCTACCTTTTGGTTATTATGAATCGTGCTACAGTGAACATCAGTGTAAAAGTCTCTTTTTAAGTCTCTGTTTTCAAGTCTTTTGATTACATGGCTAGGAGTGGAATTGCTAGGTCATATGGTAGTTCTATTTTTAGTTTTTTGACGAATCATCACACTGTTTTCCACAGTGGCTGTACCACTTTGCATTCCCAACAGCAATGGATAAGGGTTCCCATTTCCCCACATCCTCCCCAACATTTTTTATTT
Organism: Orycteropus afer afer; assembly: GCF_000298275.1. NCBI lineage: Eukaryota > Metazoa > Chordata > Mammalia > Tubulidentata > Orycteropodidae > Orycteropus > Orycteropus afer. The sequence goes on along the minus strand of NW_006924825.1, from coordinate 7,184 downwards.
CATTTATTTATTTTTTAATCTTAGCCATTTTAGTGGGAGTAAAATGGTTTCTCATCCTGGTTTTGATTTGCATCTCTCTGATGGTTAATGATGCTGAGCATCTTTTTATCTGTTGGGTGGCCATTTGAATGTTCTCTTTGGTGAAATACCTGTTCAAGTCCTCTACTCATTTTCTGATTTGGTTATTTGTCTTTTTATTGTTAAGTTGTTAAAGTTTTATATATCTTTTGGTTATTAGATTTCTGTTGGATATATGATCTCCAAAGATAATCTCCCAGTTGGTAGCTTTTTTTTTTTCCTCAAATTTTTTGTAAAGTGTTTTGATGAACAAAAGTTTTTAATTTTTATGAGGTCTGTGATAGTTGGAGTTGTGTGTCAACATAGCTGGACCACAATTCTGAGTGGTTTAAGCAATTGTGATGTGGGTTATTCCCTTGATGAGATTGGACGTATATATTTTGAGCAGTCAATCCATTGAAAGGGAGTTTCCCTAAGGGTGTGGTCTGCTTCCAATATATTTATGGACATCCTGGGAAAAAAGACACTCTTCTGTGGATCAGGATCCTGTTGTGCTGCCTACAACCTTCCATGAGCGAACAATCCACCATTTGGCCTGGTAATCATGGGTTCATCATTTGTTGGAGTCAACAGCTGGTATACTGCCTGCCAACCTTGAGCTTGTCAACCCCTGTAGCTGCGTGAGTTGGGAAAAGCCTCCAGCTAGATATTTGATCCAAGAACTTGGGACTTGTCAGCTTCTATAAGTGTGTGAGCCATTTTCCTAAGATAAATTTCTCTCTCTCTCTCTCTCTCTCTGTATGTATGTATATATATATATATATATATATATATATATATAATTGCTTCTCTAGAGAACCTAGCCTAACACAAGCTGTAATTTTTCTTATCTTTTGCTGTTTGCACTTTAGTTACTATGTTAGAAAATCCACTGTTGAAAGCTGGACCTGACAGTGCTGCCCCTGCTTTTCCTTCTAAGAATTTTATGGCTTTAATTTACACATTTAGATCTTTAATCCATTTTGAATTGGTTTTTGCACATGCTGTGAAGCAAGGATCCTATTTCATTTTTCTTCATGTAGAAATCCAATTTTCCAGCAGTGCCTAAGGCACTTGATTGCTAACCAGAAGGCTGGTGGTTCAAACCCACCAGCCACTCCTCGGAAGGAAGGTTGGGCAATCCACTTCTGTAGTGATACAGCCTTGGAAACCCAAGGAAAGGTTGCTATGAGTTGGATCCAACTTGTCGGCAGTGAGTCTGGTAGGGTTTTTTTTTTGGTATTTATTGAAGAGATTCATCTTTCCTCATGGAATGGGCTTAGCATCCTTGTCAAACTCAGTTGACTATAGATATGTGGGTTTATTTATGGACCCTCAATTCTATACCATTGGTCTATGTGTCTGTTGTTATACACTACCAAGCTATTTTGAGTACTGTAACTATATAGTATGTTTTACATGAGGATGTATGAGTCCCCCTACTTTGTCTCTTTCAGTATTGTTTTAGCCATCTGGTGTCTCTTGCCTTTTCATATAAAGTTCAAGATTAGTTTTCCTATTTCTGCAAAGAAAGTTGTTGGAATTTTTATTGTAATTGCATTGAATCTATAGATCACTTTGGGTAGTATTGACATCTTAAAAATTTTAAGTCTTTCAATCCAAAACCATGGAAAATCTTTCTGTTTATACAAGTCATCTTTAATCTCTTTCACTCTGAAGGAAGATGGGGCAATCTACTTCTGTAGTGATACTGCCTCAGAAACCCAAGGAGGGGTTGCTGTGAGTCAGGTCCGACTCGACGGCACATAACAACAACAACAATCTCTTTCAGCAGTGTTTTATAGTTTTCATTGTATAAATCCTTCATGTCCCTGGGGATTTGTTACTAGATATTTTATTCTCTTAGAGGTTATTATAAACAGAATTGTATCCTTAATTTCCTTTTCAGATTTCTCATAGCCAGTGTATAGAAACCCAACTAATTTTTGTTTGTTGACCCTGTACCCTGCAACTTTGCTAAATTCCTCTATTAGCTTGAGAAGTTTTCTTGTGGACTGTTTGGAATTTTATATATATATAAGATCATAAAAAAAAAAATTCACTGCCATCAAGTCGGTCCTGTACATAACGACCCCCCCTTGGGTTTCCAAGGCAGTATCTCTACAGAAGTAGATTGCCCAGTCTGCCTTCCAAGAAGTGGCTGATGGGTTTGAACCACCAACCTTCTGGTTAGCAGTCAAATGCCTTGGGCACTATGCCACCAGAGCTCCTATAGAGGATCATAACATGTACAAATAGAAATAATCTTACATCTTGTTTTCCAAACTGGATACATTTTATTTCTTTTTCTTGTCTTATTGCTCTGGCTAGAACTTCTGATACATTATTGAAGAGAAGTAGTGGGAGTGGATACTCTTGTCTTATTCCTGATTTCAAGTGGAAAGCTCTAAGTCTTTCTCCATTAAGTATAATGTTGACTGTTGGCTTTTCATATATGCCTTGAATCATATTGAGAAATTTCCCTTCTATTCCAGTCTTTATGCTTTTCATCAAGAAAGGGTGTTAGATTTTATCAAATGCTTTTTGTGCATCCATAGAGATGATCATATGGTTCTTTTGCTTTGTTCCATTGAACATATTACAATAATTGATTTTCTAATGTTAAACTATCTCTGCATTCCTGGTATAAATCCCATTTGGTCATGGTGTATGACTCTTTTAATATCCTACTGCATTAAAATCTCTCTTGTTGTGAGGGAGAAATGGACTTAGAAGGGGACAGGTAGGATGAAAGAGTGAGGAAAAGGATGAGTCCTAGACTTTTGGCTTGAGCAATTTGCCAAGATGGAAAAATGGAGGGACAAAAGTAGGCTTTTTGGGGAATCAAGAGCTCTCTTTAGGACACATTAAGGTTGAGATGCCTTTGAGACACACAAGAAAAATCAGTTAAATCTGGAGCTCAGGGGAGCTGAGAGTTGTCAGGCTAAGATGGCATTACAATTACGGGACTGAGTGAGATCAGCCTAAGAGGAAAGCATCAAGGTAGAGAAGTGGACCAAGCCCTGGAGCACTCAAAATATCAAGATAGGTTCGGTAAGAAGGAGTCAGGAAAAGGAATGTGGAAGAGGTGCCTGGAGGAGACCCATGAAAGAATATTGTTCCCAGAGTAAAATATTTCAATAAAGACAGTGCTAAACTGTTTGAAATGTTGCTGGGACCTTAATAAGATGAGTACAGACAAGTGCCTACTAGATTTGGCAATGTGTGTGACACTGATAACCTTGCCAACTACAACATCAGTGGACACTTGGAACAGAAGCCAGATTGAAGTATGCTAAGAGTGCCTGGGAAATGAAAAAATAGGAACAACATGTTTACTAGTTTTATTACAAAAGAGAACAAAAAGAAATGTGGTGGTAACTAGAAGGGGGATATAGGTCAAGGAAGGGCTTTGCTTATTTATTTATATGATGGAAGATAGTGGAGCATGTTTGCATGTGATAGGAATGATCCACAGAGAGCATGTGATGATGCAGGGAGTGGGGGACACTCCTTAAGAAGATGACAAGGTATGGAATCCAGATGACAATCAGAA
>NW_006924825.1:1741-3186 GCF_000298275.1 Orycteropus afer afer | reverse complement strand
CAGGACACATATGACACACAGGATACATAGCCAACATTATACTTTTATACTTAATGGAGAAAGATTTAGAACCATCTCACATAAATATTTATACCTTTGTCTATATCTGTAAAACCATGAGTTCAGATAGATAGATAGATAGATATTGATAAGCACATCTAACACTAGATCTTAACATATAAATACCATTTTTCTACTAAAAATAATCAAGCATTCTAGTAGAAGAAATAACAGGTTCTAAAGCTGGGAACCTGTAAGATGAAGCTGGAATTTATGATGCCACAAAGTAAAGCAGTGCTCAAAGAATGATGGGACATGTCAAAAAGACACAAAAGAGGTCTCATTGGCCAAATCTAGGACAAGTTGAGAATCAAAATAAATTAGGAAAGCAATAGAATATAACCCATTGAGAAAATAGAATTCATGAGTTTATACTGATATAAATAAATGGGTAAATAAATACAGGAAAAAACTTCTTTCTTATAGGAAAATATCTATAAATAAGTGTAGAAGGAACAATGGAACTAGAAACTCACCTTTTGACAAAAATTACCATCAATGCTGGCAAGAATATTCAAAGGATAATAAAACTAGTGGATGAAAGTTTGATGAGGTATCTACTTATCTCTCCCCATAACATATTTATTAATTAATAAGAGAATATTAGTTACCCAGCAGATACCACCTTAATTAAAATGATCAATGTTAGCATTATCAATAACTTTACAACATGAGGCACCAAGAAGGACATAACATCACTTCTGCAGTATTCATGCCAAAAATGCATAAATTCATAAAAACCCAAATTAAGGAACATTATATAAAACAGCTGATGTTTAATTTTTTTAAATGTCAAAGTCATAAAAGGTAAAGACAGACTTGGTGAACTGTTACAGATTTAAAGAGACCAAAGAGATAAAGCAACTAAATGTAACACATGATCCTAAATTAGACCCTGGACAAGGATGTCTAAGGACATTAATAAAACAATTAAATATGAGCAAGGTTTGTAGGTTAAATAATAAAATTGTATTCATGTTAATATTCTGATTTTTGATCATTGTTCTATGGTTATGTAAGAGAATGTGATTTTTCTAATGAAATATATAAGCAAGTATTTAGTGTAATGAAGTCTGTAACTGGTTTTCAAATCATTCAGGAAAAATTTATATGTATATATGTGTTATATATTATATATATGTTGTTGTAAGGTGCCATCAAGTGGCGTCCAACTCAGAGCAATCCTATGCAAAACAGAACAAAACACTGTCCGGTCCTATGCCAGCCTCACAATCCTTGGTATACCCGAGCCCATCGTTGCAGCCACTAAGTCAATTCATCTCGTTGAGGGCCTTCCCCTTCTTGACTGACCTTCCACTTTACCAAGCATGATATCATTCTCCAGGGAATGGTCCCTTCTGACAACATGACCAAAGTAGTTGAGA
>NW_006924825.1:0-516 GCF_000298275.1 Orycteropus afer afer | reverse complement strand
TGACCAGTTCTTTCTGGTACAGTGATTCTGTGTATTCCTCCCATCTTCTTTTGGTGTTTCCTGCATCATTCAATATTTTGCCCATAGAATCTTTCAGTATTACAAGTAGAGGCTTGAATTTTTTCTTCAGTTCCTTCAGCTTGAGAAATGCTGAGCATATTCTTCCCTTTTGGTTTTCTAACTCCAGGTCTTTGTACATTTCATTATATTAATTGACTTTGTCTTCTTGAGCTGCTCTTTGAAATATGTTGTTCAGCTCTTTTATCTTGTCATGTCTTCCATTTGCTTTAGCTACTTGCCACTCGAGAAAATTTCAGAGTCTCTTCTGACACCCATTTTCTTCCTTTCTTATCTTTTTAATGACCTTTTGCTTTCTTCATGGATGATGTTCTTGATGTCATCCCACAATTCCTCTGGTTTTTAGTCATTGGTGTTCAAAGCATCAAATATGTTCTTTAGATGGTCTCTAAATTCAGAGGAGGAGCTCTGGTAGCATAGTGATTAAAGCACTTGACT
>NW_006924824.1:11378-12029 GCF_000298275.1 Orycteropus afer afer | reverse complement strand
TGCCTTTTCTGCATCAATTGATATGATCATGTGGTTCTTCTCCTTTGTTTTATTTATGTGGTGGATGATGTTGATTGTTTTTCTAATGTTGAACCCTCCTTGGATGTCTGATATGAACCCCACTTGGTCATAATGAATGATTTTCTTGATATGTTCTTGGAGACTATTGGCTAGGATTTTGTTGAGGATTTTTGAATCTATATTCATGAGGGATATTGGTCTGTAGTTTTCCTTTTGAGTGATGTCTTTGCCTGGTTTTGATATCAAGGTTATGCTTGCTCCATAAAATGAGTTAGGGAGGATTCCATCCTTTTCTGTGTTTTGGAATAGTTTGAGTAGGATTGGTATCAGTTCTTCTCTGAAAGTTTTGTAGAATTCTCTGGTAAAACCATCTGGGCCAGGACTTTATTTAGTTGGTAATTTTTTGATGACCTTTTCAATTTCTTCTTTTGTGATGGGCCTGTTCAACTTTACCACATCAGTCTGTGTTAGTTTACGTAAATGGTGTGCTTCTAGAAAACTGTCCATTTCCTCCAGATTTTCAAATTTTTTGGAGTACAGTTCTTCATAGTATCATGATATTATCCTTTTTATTTCAGTTGGTTCTGTTGTGATGTCACCCATTTCATTTCTTATTCATGTTATTTGTAT
>NW_006924824.1:9437-10728 GCF_000298275.1 Orycteropus afer afer | reverse complement strand
TGGTGTCCCTGGTTTCTTTGTTCCATATTATTTTCTGTGCTGAGCTCATTATGTTTATGAATCCTGTTATCATTTCCTTTGTTGTTGTTGATTTACTATTTGCTGAGTATTTGTGCTTGTCCTCTTTTTTATTGTGATGTGAAGTTTTATCATTTTCTTTGAGGTCACCCTATGATTTACATTTTTCTCCCCGAGTTTCAAACAGTCTACTCTGTCTTGCAACTCTCTTAACTTCCTTACGATTTAGAAGTTCTGTAACTACACAGTCTTTTCCCAATTTTTGTTTATAGTTGTCCTCACTTGCCAATTGATGTCTCTGGTTCCCTGTTTACAGTCTTGTAAGCTCATTTTCCTTTGGATATGTCCATAGATGTAGTTGCTGGGATATGTCATCTTGTGTATTAATGGTCAGTTATTATTTGCTATTTTTGGTTCTCTCTTCAAAGTACTCCCTTTAGCGTCTCTTGTAAGGTTGGTCTGGTTGTAACAAATTCCCTTTGTTTCTGCTTATCTGGAAATCTCCTAATTTCACCATCATATTTGAGGGACAATTTTGCTGGGTATATATAGGCTTTCTACATTTTCTTTTGATTTTTTTTTCCTGACTGATCCCTTTCTACAGAAGTATTTAGGTATTTGTCTTCAATCTCATTAATTCTGTCTTCCATTGCATCAATTCTACTCCTTTGCCCTTCCAATGTGTTATCTATTTCTAATAATTTAGCATTAATCTTCTGGATTTCTATCTGTAGATTTAGAATCATTTCTAATTTTTCATTTATTTTGTCATTTTGTTCTTGTATTTTCTTCCAAATTTCTTCTAAGGTTTTTTATTCGTTTTCTTTGGTCTGTCTCTCAATTCTTTGAAGACACCTAAATATATCTTTTTTTATTTCCTCATCAGAGAGTTCCAATGCTGCTTCTTCCTCAGGGATGTGTTCTGGGCCTGTATACTGTTCTCTTGTTTTTACCACTTTATCTTGCTTCTTTGTGTGGACTGTAATGGTCTGTTGTTTCCAAGGCATCGTGGTACTGTATTAAGATATCTGTTAATTATTTGTGAAGATAAGCCAAAGGTGATTCAGGTTCTTCTTGGTGGTTTTTTATCATTGGCCTGTTGGTGGAGAAAGTGGCACTGGCTGTTGCTCAGTAAGTGAAGTTGCAGGAGGTGTGAGTGTACTTGTATCTTATGAGGAGTGGTGTTGTCTCTCAGTCAGTTAGGCAAAAATTACAATTGAATAACCATCAAAAATACTGTAAGCACATGGACAAGAAATATGCCCTGAAATCA
>NW_006924824.1:6944-8082 GCF_000298275.1 Orycteropus afer afer | reverse complement strand
TACCGTTCCTGTTGCAACAGTAAGTTTTCCTCCAAATCTCAGCGGAGGTGTCCGTGCCTGCCACCAGCACCCAGAAGACCCAAATTACCTCCAAAAAATCAAGATCAGCTGCTGGAGGCAGGTCTCTGCCGCTGCCCACTGGAATATTAGAGTGGTCGCTAGTATGCTGTTATAAGGCATCCTCCCTCTTGGCTCAGGGATCTCAGGCAGGCGCCCTAGCCCGGCCCACAGTGACTGCTCCAGAAGAGTTTCCAATGCCTCTCTCAGGTGCCTGTCTGCCCTCCTCCAGTAGCTCTTTCCTAAATAAACTCCTCGTACCTTTCCTCTAATTCTGCTCCTCTGTATTTGATGCACTCTGATTCTGTGAGCTGTTCAGAGCACCAAAATTCCTAATTCAAACTGTTGTGGCTAGTTTTCCAAGACCTTAGATGCCAGAGGGATAAAGCTTGCTGCTCACTGGTGCGACTCCATTTTGAACTCCAAAATTAAATTCTTATGTGCGTCGAAAGACTTTGTCAATAGGGTAAAAAGATAATCTAAAGATGGGGAGAAAAAATTGCCTATGACATATCTGATAAAGGACTTATCTCCAAAATATAGAAAACTTCAACACTTCAACACCAAAAAGACAACCCAATTCACAAATGGGCAAAAGACTTGAACAGACACTTCACCAAAGATGAAATACAGGTAGCCAACAAACACATGAGAAATTGCTTGCGATCATTAATCATTGGAGAAATGCAAATCAAAACAACGATGAGATATCATCTCACACCAGCAATAACAGCAAAGTTCTGCAGGTCAAAAATAACAAATGCTGGTGAGGTTGCAGACAAATTGGAACGCTTACACACTGCTGGTGGGACTGTAAAATGGTACAACCACTGTGGAATCTGGTATGGTGTTTCCTTAAAAAACTGAAAACAGAAGTACCATTTGACCCAGCAATTCCATTACTAGGAATATATTCTAAAGAGGTGAGAGAGAGTGCATGGACAGACATATATATGTACACCTATGTTATGTGGAGCTCTGGTAGCATAGTTGCTAAGACACTTGCCTGCTAACCAGACGGCTGGCGGTTCAAACCCACCAGCCACTCCTCGGAAGGAAGGTTGGGCAATCCTACTTCCGT
>NW_006924824.1:1520-6419 GCF_000298275.1 Orycteropus afer afer | reverse complement strand
GATGCAGCTAACGGTCTCCTAGCATCGGAAGCTAAGAAGAATGAAAAAAAAAAGGGGGGGGGCATTTGGAAGCAATCAGCCCTATGACATGATAGACCTCAAGACCAGATGAACTAGATGGCACCCAGCTACCAATGCCAAGCACTTAGGAAAGGATCAAATCTGGAGATCCTGGATAGAATGGGAGGAAAGACGTGGAACAAAATCCAAAAAGAAAGCTACAAGGTGGTGAGATTCCCATATAGTATTTTTCTTTTCTTCTCTTTTGCAGATTTTCCCTGAGATGGACACTAGTTGCAGAGTTTCATGGCAGAATAGTGGGATGAGTGGTAAAAATTTTAATAGAAACCTTGTATTACCAAGCAGAAAAACCAAGAAAAGAGGCCCTTTGAGCCAAAGTGTATATGTGTGTGTTGGGGGGGTAGTCTTGGCCACCCCCTTCTTTTCTCTAGTGGCTGTGTCCAAAGGATAAAGCCCCAGTCATGGAGTTAATTTATTTTTATTTTTTGTTTACAGTGATGGTTGTATGAGCAGATGAAACGCCAAGGGATACCCTGTATTTCTGGCTACAGGATCACACAGAGGCTCAGGAATATGAATAGGATTCTAGAGAGGAGAAAGTTAGATAATGGAATTCCCTAATTCTGTGTGTGAATCCACACAAGTCCCATGCTCAATCCTAAATTGTGTAGGTATAGAAAAGACCCAAACTATCATGCCAAAAGCTTGAGGAATAAACTAAAATTAAACAATTACCCAGTACTCAAATAAACAACTGACTGGTGCTTATAAAAACCAAAACACCAAACCCACTGACATTAAGTAAGGAGACTCACAGCAACCCTATAGGACAGCGTAGAACTGCCTCCTAAGGTTTCCAAGGGTGTAATTCTTTATGGAATCAGACTGTCTCATCTTTCTCCCATGGAGTGGCTGTTCTCCCACCAACTGCCAATTTTATGGTTAGCAGCCAAAAGCTTTAACCACTGCATCATCAGAGCTCACCATACAGGACAGAAATAAAATAAAAGGCTTGGAAATCCACAAAAGACAAGAGAGAACTTGTGGTCTGTATCTAACTTGGTTGACTGCCTTCCTAGAAATTCTTTATAGTACTATAATGTGACCCATAGTTTACAAAACATAAAATTGACAATGCCCATGATACAATTCAAAATTATTCAACATATAAAAACTAAGAAAATGTGACAAAGTCTCAAAGGGAAGGTCAATCAACAGATACCAAATTCTATATGACCCGCATGTTGAAATTATCAAAGACTTAAAAGCAGCTTGTGACACACAGACCATATCAGAACACCATGATGATTTCTTATTCCTGGTATCCACACTTTTGTCTAATTTTCTACCCTTGAGTACAGGAAGGACTTGCTTGCAATTGACAGAATATGGCAAAGGTGATGGGATGTCAATCCCATAATTGTTGTTGTTGTTATGTGCCATCAAATTGGACCAAATCATAGCAACCCTTCCTCGGGTTTCCGAGGCAGTATCACTATGGAAGTAGATTGCCCAACCTTCCTTCTGAGGAGTGGCTGGTGGGTTTGAAGCGCCAGCCTTCTGGTTAACAGTCAAGTGCCTTAGGCACTATGCTACCTGAGCTCAATCCCATAATTAGGTTACATTGTATACCTAAAGTGGTAAGATTTGATTCCTGTGATTGTGTTACATTACACAGTAAAACCTGTGAAAGCCAGAACCTATGTAAGGCAGAAATGAGTCAGAGAAGAAAAACTGAAATATTTTCCACTAAAATGAATACCTCAGCCTAATAAATATTCTCTGAAAGCCGAAATCTGTGAGACTTGGATAGAATCGGAAAATCATTAGTATTGCAACATGAAATGCCCAAAGTTTCAAGAGTCTTCCACTTCCTTTTCCATTTTTACCAGGTTTGAGTGCATATTATATACATTGCTACTATTCTCTGAATATATCTTTACATTTTTTGATTTTTTTTGTTCTTTTTATTCACTTGTAAATTCTTTTTTCTAGCAAAGAACAACATCTAAAAGTTTGGAAGAAGATAAGAAATACAATTAAATTCCTTTATTTTCACTAAAATCTAGCAAAACATACTTTCTCTCTCCTTGGCTTGAGAGGTTTTATTCTTCTCCTTAACTTTAATTCTTACTTTTCACTTCAGGTATTTGTAATTTTGATACATGTTATTATAATTTTCAAAATTTACTCTTTCATTTCCTTAAAATTCTTTCCTTTAAATTTCCTGTCTTTCCAAAAAAAACAAAGAGTCCCTTAGAACATTCAATGTGTGTACAAAAGCAAAAATATTCTTCTCATGCAGGTTTTTTTTAAAAAAAAAAAAACATATTACTGAAGTGTGCTATCTTTATTATGTAGTGATGTGGATACTTTTCAGTTTTTCTTTTTGTTCGAAGTGTTCATGTTTTTGGACAGATAACATCATAAAATTTCTTAATTTTTATGAGGACTTAGATGTTTAAAAATATCTTTCTTTAGAAAAAGGACCTTTCTTAAAAAAACTTATTCCTTCAAACCAATGGACAAGAGAGTAAGAAATTTATCTCTGAAAAAAGAGTTTCACCTTGTCAAAATGATAAGAGAAGAGCAAAAGACTATCAAGGAAGGCATAAGTAAGTTCAAGTACAACAAAATGCAAACTCAATCAATTATTGAAGAAAAAGAAAATAACTGAAAAATGCACAAGCGGTACTAATGTAAACATCAAGAAATGAAGGGATGGACATGATTCAGAAATCAACAAACCTGTTTTTGAGTAGTTTCTTCAAGCCTCTGCCAAAAATGTTCCCATTTGAAGACCTTGCTTGAAAGTTAAGGCAAAGGAAATAGTGAAACTTTTAAAAGTTGATGTGTTCTCATAATTTGACAGGTGGCTTCAGAGATTCAATTACAAAACCTAGAATCACTTGCAGTATTACTTGTATGGAGTTAAATGAGATTGACATAATTGTTATTCAAAACTAGTTCACAAAATTAAAAGAGATCATAAGGGGATCTGATCCTAAAGATTCTTCAAAAACCAATGACACTGCTTTATTTTACAGCCTATGCCTGATGGGACTCTGAAAACTAAGGGGTGGGGTGCAAATGGGATCAGTTTCTGAAAGAGTAACTGACTCTCCTTTGGAGCATGTTTGCAAATGGGAAATTTGAGAAACCATGGGTAATTGGAAAGAGCAATAAATCACAGTACTTCAACAACATCAAAATTAATTAGCTTTCCATAGAATGGCAACAGAATAAAAAAGCTTGGATGATGGGAGCAATTTACAAAGAGTTTTTAAATAAACTAATCTAGCATGAAAATACAAAACTGAAAGTGGCTTTTGTTTACTGACAATACTCTTATCATCAGTAACTATCACTGTTCAATATGAAATTAATTGATTTCCATCATCCATGATGTCAATCCTACAACCTCTGTATAATGACATTACCCAAAATATTAAGATAAACTACAGGAAGCTATTGCTTTGAAAAGTGACTGCCAATACTGAAATGAGCAATATGCTCATATTTCAAGGAAAATGGATGTCCTTGATGCAATTTGACTGCTTAAGTGAGCAATCAAAATGATTAAGGAATAACCCAAAAGAAAATGCTTTAAGAACTAGAGTTTCATGTTTGAATTATCTAGTGATAATATATACAATTAAACAAGTTACCAAGCCCAATAACATCATGCAGATTCAGAATATAATAAATAACATTTATAGTGATGTTTCAGAAAATAGGGTCAGTGCGACATGTTACACTGATATCAATTTAAAAAAAAAAAAAAAAAAACTGTCACAGAAACAGACAATATAAACCTAGAAGAAATTGCTGACTTGAAAGCTAAAGATGACAACCACAAAGATGATAAAGACTAACCATTAGAAGAGGCTGAGCCTTTAACTCTAATACAAGTTTTCATCTATATAAAAGCTTTGAAGAAGTTTGGAAGAATTAAAGGAGACTAAGGGGTTATTACATACCAAACACCAAAGCCAAAGAGGAGGAAATTGAAGATTTTTACCAACTTCTTCAGTTTGAAGTTGACCAAACATGCAATCAAGATATACTGATTATCACTGATGATTGGAATGCAAAAGTTGGAAACAAAGAAGGATCACGAGAAGTTGGAAAATTTGGCCTTGGGTGATAGAAATAACGCTGGAGACTGCATGACAGAATTTTGGAAGATCAACTACTTCTTCACTGCAAATACCTTTTCTCAACAACACAAATGGGGGCTATACACATGGACTTTGCAGATGGAGTACACAGGAATCAGATTGACATCAGTGGAAAGAGGTGATGGAGAAGCTCAATATCTTCAGCCAAAACAAGACCAGGAGCTGATTCTGGAGCAGACCATCAACTGCTCATATGAAAGTTCAACTTGAAGTTGAAGGCAATTAAAACAAGTCCACTAGAGAAAAAATATAACCTTTACTATATCCCTTCTGAATATAGAGACCATCTAAAGAACAGATTTGATCCCTTGAAAACCAATGACCAAAAACCACAGGACCTGTGGGACGACATCAAGAACATCGTCCATGAAGAAAGCAAAACATCATTTAAAAATCAGGGAAGGAAGTTTTTGGAGGGGCAAGATGGCAGACTAGGCAGAAAGGCTGCACAGACCCTCTTCAACAAAGAAAAGGGAAACCAAATAACACAGACACAGAAGATAATCCTGGACCCCTGAGCCTTGAAGTGGTCTAAACCACAACTAGTAGAAGAATTTGCGTGAAAATACCAAAAAAGGAGACAGACGGAGCTGCGGTGTGCCAGTGATCCTGAGTGATCTTGATGGCACAGACAGTGTGGAGATTCCCGAGTGGTGGTAGGACCTAAGAATTAAACTAAAAATCACCCTGCTAGCCA
>NW_006924824.1:0-478 GCF_000298275.1 Orycteropus afer afer | reverse complement strand
TGTGTCTAACTGAGTGGGAGACAACAATAGTACCCATAAGACAAACATATACCCACACCTCCTGCAACTTTACTTACTGAGCGAGAGCCACTACCTCCTTCTCCACTAATGGGTCAATGATAAAAAACCACCAAGAAGAGCCTGATTCACCCTTGGCTGCTCTTCACAAACAGTTAACAGTGATCTAAACACAACAATGTCACAATGCCTCAGAAAGAAAAGACCATCACAGTCCAAACAAAGAAGCAGGATAAAGTGGTAGAAACAAGGGAACAGGATACAGACACAGAACACATCCCTGAGGAAGAAGCAGCATTGGAAACCTCTGATAAGGAATTCAAAAGAATTATCTTTAACTATCTTCAAAGGATTGAGAGACAGACCAAAGAAAACACAGAAAAAAAACTTAGAAGAAGGTTGGAAGAAAATACAAGAATAAAATGACAAAATAAATGAAAAATTAGAAATGATTCTAAAT
>NW_006924823.1:13169-13742 GCF_000298275.1 Orycteropus afer afer | reverse complement strand
TCAATTTTGATTTCTTCTCTTACCCAGTCTTTCTCAAGGAGGGTGTTGTTCAGTTTCCATATGTTTGCTCTTTTCCTATTGATCTTCCTATTGTTGATTTCTAATTTGATAGCGTTATGATCTGAGAAGATGCTTTGCAGTGTTTCAAAGATTTTAAATTTATTAAGGGTTGCTTTATGGCCTAACATATGGTCTATCATAGAAAAAATTCCATGTGCACTGGAGAAGAATGTATATTGTGATGCTTTTGTGTGAAGTGTTCTATAGATGTCTATCAGGCTAAGTTGGTGGATTGTATTGTTTAGCTCTTCTGCATCTTTGTTGAGTTTCTTTCCAGTTGTTCTATCTTTCAAAGAAACTGGTGTATTAAAGTCTCCCTCTATGACTGTGGAGTCATCTATTTGGTTTTTCAACTCTTTTGAAGTCTGATTTATGTATTTTGGGGCTCTTTCATTGGGTCCATAGATATTTATTATGTTTATATCTTCATGTTCAATTGATGCTTTAATCATTATATAATGTCCTTCTTTGTCTTGTATGGTGGTTTTTGTCTTAAAGTCAATTTGATCAGAA
>NW_006924823.1:3080-10839 GCF_000298275.1 Orycteropus afer afer | reverse complement strand
CTCCTTTGCCCTTCCAATGTGTTATCTATTTCTGACAATTTAGTATTAATCTTCTGGATTTCTATCTGTAGATTTATAATCATTTCTAATTTTTAATTATTTTGTCATTTTGTCTTGTATTTTTTTCCAAAATTCTTGTAAGGTTTTTTCTGTGTTTTCTTTGGTCTGCCTCTCAATCCTTTGAAGATGCCTAAAGATAATTCTTTTGAATCCCTTATCAGAGAGTTCCAGTGGTGCTTCTTCTTCAGGGATGTGTTCTAGGTCTGTATCCTGCTCCCTTGTTTCTACCACTTTATCTTGCTTCTTTGTGTGTACTGTGATGGTCTGTTGTTTCCAAGGCATTGTGGCTTTGTTGTATTTAGATCTCTGTTAAGTTTTCAGTATTGTTGGTCCCGAGTGTCCTTGCGGTTGGTGGAAAGCCGAATGTGTTTTTAAGTCTCAGGAATCTGCGAGAGTGCTGTTTCTTTAAATATCCAAAATAGTCAAGCTGCTTTTTAACCCTTCAGAATGGTGGCACCCTCTGGACTGGCAGAAGTCCACAGTTCAGCACCCTTTCTCTTCACCTTCTCCATTTGTTCCCCATCCACCATGTATAGTCCTCCGTGCAGTCCCTGTCTAGCAGGGTGATTTTTAGGTTAATTCTTAGGTCCTACCACCACTCGGGAGTCTCCAAGCTGTCTGTGCCATCAGGATTGCTCAGGATCGCTGCCAGACCGTAGCTCTGTATGTCTCCTTTTTTGGTATTTTCACACAAATTCTTCTGCTAGTTGTGGTTTAGTCTACTTCTATATCCTTCACTTCAGGCCTCAGGGGTCCAAGATTATGTTCTGTGTCTGTGTTGATTGGTTTTCCTTTTCTTTGTCGAAGAGGGTCTGTGCAGTCTTTCTGCCTATTCCGCCATCTTGCTGGAACTCCTTCTTTTCCTTTGTAAAATTTTATTTTTTCTTTGTATTTCAGTTGGAAGTTTCTATCAACATACCTTCAAGCTTATTGACTGTTTCCTTGGCTGTGTGAAGTGAACTGATCAGCCTATCAAAGACAGATTTCATTTCTGTTACATTGTTGGGATTTCTTACATTTCCTTTTGATTCTTTCTTATAGTTTTCTTCTCTCTGCTTACATCATCTCTGTTCTTGCAAGTTGTACACTTTTTCCATTAGAGTCTTTAGTGTGTTACTTGTAACCCAAAACCAAACCCATTACCATTGGGTTGATTCCAACTTATAGGAACCCTATCACAGAGAGTGGAACTTCCTCATAGGCTGTAATCTTTATGGAAGCAGACTGCTACCTCTTTCTCCCACAGAACAGCTGGTTGGAACTATTGACCTTTTGATGGCAGCCAAATGCTTAGTTACTTTGCCACCAGGTTTCTTATATTAATCATAATTATTTTAAATACCCAGTCTCAAAATTGCAAAATCTTTCATATCTGAGTCTAATTCTGATGTTTAGTCTGTCTTTATAGATTGTATTTTACCTTGCCTTTTAGTACATCTTCAACCTTTTTGATTGAAAAGTGGACATAATATATTGGGTAACAGGAACTGAAGCAGCCTGTATTGAGAAGTATTATGTTTATCTGGCTAGGAGTTAGTCTTTGTTTACTGTTTGCTGTACCTGCAGATGTCAGAGGCTTCCGTTTCCTCTTATGTTACTAACTTCATCCTCCTATTGTCTTTGGCAATCTACTTCCTTAGTGAAACCACCTTGGAAACCCAAGGAGGGGTCGCTATGAGTTGGATCCAACTCGATGGCAATGAGTTTGGTTTTTAGGTTTGTCTTTGAGTTTTTCTAGAGAGTTCTTAAATGAGATATGAGACGTAGTTTTTTTCATTGTAATCCTATTTTATTATACAGAAGTTCTCTTGATGGTAAGTAGTGTTAGAAAAAAACAGTGTTTTATAATACTATGATTAGATCTCAGCCTTTCAGTGGGCTTGTGTCAGTGTGTCCCAGCCCTTTATATAAGCAGAAAGGCTAAGGGGGCCCCTTTTCTCCAAATTTGATAAGGATCTGGTGTGGTCTTTTCCCTTGCTGAATAGACCTTTTTTTTTTGGTAAGGATTTCTCTGGGATTATTTTAGAATTGCTATTTTTCTTCTGGGGATATTTCAAAGTAGTTACTTTTGTCTTTCTTCTGTGCAGACATGAAAGATTTTTTTCCTCAGATCCTCATTATGAAAACTTGGTGGTACTAATGGAAGTTAAAACTCATGAAAGTGTGGGGACTTTCCTTAGACTATCTTCCAAGACTTTTAATTCTGAAGCTAGTCCACACACAGCCTCCAGCAATTCATCAAAGGTACCGTTTAAATGTTCCTACCAGTTACTGAGTCCAGTGACTACTGCTTCAGGTAAGCTGGTCCTTGTTCTCAGTATTCATCTGTCTCTTCAGTTTTGGGGCGGTGGTTTATCTTGTAACTGAATTATCTGATAAATCTAAGAAAAGTCATTAATTTTCCATTTGTCTAGATTTTTTTTTCTTTACATTATGTGGAAGATATAGCTTTGGAGCTCTTTACATGTCAGAGTAGAATGTTCTACACATCCATTTTTAATTGAGACAAGAATTTTACAAAACATATATACCTTTTTGAAGTACTACAATTGGGGAAAAGAAAATCTTTTCTTTAAAAATAAAGGCACAGATAAAAGACTGTATGGTTCAGTGAATTATTTAATATGGCCCTTCTAGTCATACTCCTCCATTTTGTGATGAATTATAAATCCTACACTGTATTCCTGTGGTTATGATCCCATTTTAGAGCAAATAGTCTGTTAATGAGGCAGGATTATAGTGGGATGTATCTTGAGTCACCTCCTTACTAGAAGGTGTGACTCAGGTCACCACCCTTAGTTTCTTTGAGGGTATTGTTTACATTCAGTATATATGAATGCTTTGGCAAAGTTATCTCTTCTGATCCTGCATCTGGTTTGTCATCATCTAACCTCTGGTTCTTGGGTTGTGAGTCAGCAGCTTACTGTCTGATCTGATTCACCAGCTTCTGCAGCCTTGTGAAACAGCAGCCTTTTGCCTGACCTGTGTATTTGGGTTCATTGGCTCCTGCAACCATGTGGGTTAGAAGAACAATCACATGGATCAGGAGAATCTTCCAGACTGATGCTTGACCCATGGAATTGGGACTTGCCATCCTCTACAGACAAATGAGCTATTTTATTGGTGGTTTGTGAGTTCTGTGAGACATTACAATGCATTAATTATGGAACCCTAAGATGGGAAAGAGAGTACTTAGAGGAGGAGCAGTTGGTGTTAGGGATGATGGAGTGGCTACAACAGTTTAGAAAAGTTGGACATTTGGGAAATCTTTAACCTCTGCCTCATAGGGACTAGCCTTGTGCTGATCCTTGTAAAAGAAATTATTTGAGCAGACTGTAAGGATATATGCCCAAATGTTCACGGTGAAAATGGCTTAGGATTTGTCATTATTGTTAACTTTCCTTTGTTTTATTAATTGTATCTAATTTATATGAAATTAATATTCATGACTTTTACAATGTTTTGCAAAAGTTTTTTTCAAAAAAATACATTTTATTGAAATATACTTTATGTACAGTGAAATACACAAAACTAAAGTGACATGGGTCAATGCATTTTTTTTTTTTTTTGGCAATATTCCCTTCCTTTCCCTCCTACCCCTGGTAACCAACCAAGAAAGTTTCCTTTCATTTATAAACCTTTCCTTGACTTTTTTTTTTTTTTTTTTTTTTTAAGGTTTTTTCTTTTTTTTAAATTGAAGGCCTTGGAAAATTCTGTTTCAAGATGTTAACTAAAAAGGTCCCTTGGTGGTGCAGGCAGTCTGCCCTCAGCTAGTTGTTCAAAAATTGCCTGTTCAAACCTACCCAATGGCACCTGGGAAGATCCAGTCTGGCAAGCAGCTTCTGTAAAGATTACAGGCAACCCTGCTCCAGAGTATATGGAGTCTGTCCAAAGGAATGCTTAAGCAAAAACAAAAGGCTTCATCAAGATGCTAAATTAAAGACATTTCTGCTTCCTCATCCCCCTGAAAAATCTCAAAAAAAATGGGGTAAGAAAGGAAATAAAGCTACAAATTCCACTTGGATAAAGCTAGGTGACATCTATACTATATATATATATATATATATATATATATATATATATATATGACTGCAGTATATGATGATGGAAAGCAGAATAATAAAGAACAAGTGAATTTAAGAGCAGAAAGTGTAGGGCAAATATGCATCCATGGAGTAGACTGGGGAGGGGTCTGAGAAGACAGAATTTAAACCATGACTCTCATAGTATTGAAGACAAAAATTATTAATAAATATTTTACTTAGATTTCAAGGTTTTTCTTATTCACCAAACCAAATATTAAACTAAAAAGCCTGATCTAAGATGTAAAAGTATTGATTTGGTTTCCTTCAGAAGCTGCTCTAAAACAATATAAATTTGGCTTTTTCCTGCTAGAAAAAGACAGTCACAACAAATTTACATCTGATTTAGTAAAAAGGACTCTAGGCTCTCCTTATTTAAATCTCTAAAAGGTCTGGTTGAAGGTGGATGGAGGGCCAGAGATCACTTTTTGACCTGGTGTCAGTTGTTATGAGTAAAAGGGGGAGGGCAAGATTAAATCATGCTAAGATTGGCCAATGGTTGATCTTTTCCCATTTTCTAGCCTCTTCTCTATACAAGGTTCATTGTAACCAGCCCACTTTAAGCTATTTGTATTTTATGGAATAATAAAAATGATCTATGATTTCTCTGCCTAAGACATTTGACTGCTAACCAGAAGGCTGGTGGTTCAAACCCACCAGCCACTCCTCAGGAGGAAGACTGCCCAATCTACTTCAGTAGAGATACCACCTTGGAAACCCAAGGATGGGTCACTACAAGTCAGAATTGACTTGATGGCAGTGAGCTTGGTTTTTTATATACATATTGAATAACCACTCAAAATACATGCATGGTTCAATTTCTTTGAACATTGATTATTTTTAATGGTTTTATTGTCAGAAGCAGGACCTAGAGAAAACCCAAGAACCCTATTTTTCATAAGGTATCAAAAATATGGTACCAAACAGGGCCTTTTGTGCCCAAGTGTTTCCTTACTATGGCTGGGGACTTGGTAATTCTCTCTTGGGATTGAGTTCTACTACTTTTATGTGGAACTCTCTGGTTTATATTTGAGCATTTATGGAATTCCCTTCCTGTTAAGTTACTCCTTTGCTCTGTCTGTTTGGGGAAATTGGTTCCCATCTGCTCTGTGTTTTTCTTTTCACTTTGAGAAACTTAAGGTTGGCGCTCAGGTTTTGTAGGGGTTCCCATTTGTGTTATTTGAATACTTGCCCTAAATTGAGTGTGAAGGATATGGAAAAGAGCAAAATACAGTGTGTGAGGTAATTTTGTTTGAATATTTGCCTCAGACTGGGTGCAAAGGGTTTTGGATATATTCCAAGGGAAGCCTCAGGGAATTCTTAAAATGTTTTGACCTGACTAGAAACAGCTCAAAATTGTGGTAGCTACTTTTGTGTGTGTATATGTTACCTCGTTTTTTGTTATGCTGTCTTAAGAATGTTATGCCATTGTTGATGATCGTAAAAAGACAAATCATAATTTAGAACACAAACATAGACCATAGCTTATTGTTTGAACTGGATCCACAGACCCAGTGAATGTGTGATTCTCCTCCAAGATGGTGTCCACATGGATCAATTTTGCAGTGAGTCATCTATAAAAACTAGATGAGATTCTATCTTGAGAATTTCAGCTTTGATTCAGAGAGAGCATGTTATTATTATTATTATTTTTTCTGTGTGCTGTCATGCAGTTTAAGTCTCAGCTCCAAGAAAAACTGCTTCTTGTAACTGTCTTAAGATGTGGGCTTTCAGTGGCCACTTTGAAAAAAATTTTGTTACAAATTGCTTCATTTGAAAAGTACTCTTTTTTTTTTTTCTTTCTTTCTTTTCTTTTTTTTTTTTTAATTGTGATTTGGGTGAAGATTTACAGAGCAGATTCACTTTCCATACAGCAGTTCACATACATTTTGTCTCATGGCATTGACCACAGTTTACTACAATGCAACAGCTCCCCTCCCACTTCCTCCCCATAGTTACCCGTTCACAGTGTCCATCCTTCCATGTACTCCTGCCCCCTGAGCTGTCTCCCTGTACATAAGCAGCACTACGTTCTCCCATGATTGTTCTCTCCAAGGAGTGTATGTACCTGAAGCAAATGTTCAACTCATATGCCTGTCTTTTGTTTGGCTGGAGATCATAGGTGTGGGTTCAATTCCAGACCTGAAGGGCAGCTAGGGGCCATAATCTCAGTGGTTCCACCAGGCTCTATCGGACCAGCAAACTTGGTCACCCCCCCTCCTTTTTTTTGTTCTCCAAATGATTTTGAGTTATGTTCCACATTGTTCTCCCTCTCTATCAAGCATCTCCTACATAGATCCCCTTCTAAGTGGATGACAGTGGTAGCCGGGCACCATCTAGTTCTTCTGGTCTCATAGTTGTATAGGCTGCAGATTGGATGGTGTACCAGTCGCCAGGACTAATTGTTTCCAGGAATTTTGGTTTTCTTCATTCTTCTTTGCTCTGAACGAGGAGAGACCCATTGTTGCATCTAGATGGCAGCTTGCTAGCTTTTAAGATCCCAGTCGCTACTCGCCAAAGCAGGAGGTGGAACAATGTTTTTATTATAGTATGTTATGCCAGTTGAGCTTGATGTCCAATGAGACTATGGTCCCAAGCCCACAGGTTCAACTACTAGGTCCCTCTTGGTAGATGGCTGTTACCAAGCAGTGACCACAACTTTGCCCCTTGTAAGCTCTACTATACACCTGGGAATTCTGATCATTCACATAAACTTATAGGACCATGGTCTGCCAACTCTATACATACATGTTCTTGGATACAGTCCCCATTTCATAGACATACCTAAAAGTTCAGCCTGTCCACCCATCTATCCACCCATATACCCATTTTTGCCTTCACTGACAACGAAGTACTGTATGTGCAAAAGGGTTCATCTTTGTTGTCTGTACTTCCCATGTACCTCTCTATGTCTTTCTCATCCTCAGTGCTGCCATATTGGTCACTCACATTTGGTACATTGCCCTTCTCTTCACCCAAATCAGTATTTATCTCTATCCATCTAACAGCATTCCCTCCCCTCCCCTCCCACTCCTGGTAACCAACAAAGAAAATTTCCTTCTATAGATAAACCTTTCCTTAACTTTTACAATAGCAGACTAATGCAATATTTGTCCTTTTGTGATTGACTTATTTCACTCAGCATAATGTCCTCCAAGTTCATCCACGTTATGCAGTGTTTTGACGATTCTACGTTATTCTTTAGCATTGCATAGTATTCCATTGTGTGTATGTATCATAATTTGGATAGCCATTCCTCAGTTGATGGACACCTAGGTTGTTTCCATCTTTGGCTATTGTAAATAGTGCTGTGATGAACGTGGGTGTGCATATACTGTTCTTGTCATGGCTCTCACTTCTTTAGGATATATACCTAGTAATGGAATAGCTTGATCAAATGGTATTTCTATTTCCAACTTTTGAAGGAATAGCAATACTGCTTTCCACAATGGTTGTACCATTTTACAGTCCCACCAGCAGTGTATGAGAGTCCCAGTCTCTCCACATCCTCACCAGAATTTTTATTTACTGTCTTGTTGAACTTTGCTACTAGTGCTGGAACAAGATGGTACTTTATTGTTGTTTTGATTTGCATCTCTCTAATAGCTAATGATCAT
>NW_006924823.1:0-876 GCF_000298275.1 Orycteropus afer afer | reverse complement strand
TGCCCTTTATTATGTTGAGGAATGTCCCTTCTATTCCTATTTTGCTGAGAGTTTTGATCAGGAATGGGAGTTGGATTTTATGAAATGCCTTTTCTGCATCAATTGATAAGATTATGTGGTTCTTCTCCTTTGTTTTATTTATGTGGTGGATGACGCTGATTGTTTTTTCTAATGCTGAACCATTCTTGCATACCTGATATGGACCCCACTTGGTCATAATGAATGCTTTTCTTGATGTTGTTGGAGTCTATTTGATAGGATTTTGTTGAAGGTTTTTGCATCTATATTCATGAGGGATATTGGTGTGTCGTTTTCCTTTTGAGTGATGTCTTTGCCTGGTTTTGGTATCAAGGTTGTGCTTGCTTCATAAAACGAGTTAGGGAGGATTCCATCCTTCTCTATGTTTTGGAATAGTTTGAGTAGAATTGCTATCAGTTCTTCTCTGAATGTTTTGCAGAATTCTCCATTGAAACATCTGGGCCAGGAATTTTTTTAGTTCTTTCTTTTTGGTGACCTGTTCAATTTCTTCTTTTGTGATGAGCCTGTTCAATTTTTCAACATCAATCTGTGTTAGTTTAGGTAAATGATGTGTTTCTAGAAATCTGTCAGTTTCTTCAAGATTTACAAATTTGTTGGAGCACGGTTCTTCATAGTATCCTAATATTATCCTTTTTATATCAGTTGGTTCTGTTGTGATGTCACCCATTTCATTTCTTATCCATATTATTTGTATTCTCTTCCTCTTTTCTTTTGTTAAATTTGCCAGTGTTTTGTCAATTTTATTGATCTTTTCAAAAAACCAACTTTTAGTCCTTTTGATTTTTTCTATTGCCCTTCTATTTTCTGTTTCATTTATTTCTGCTCGAATCTTTATTA
>NW_006924822.1:10670-12238 GCF_000298275.1 Orycteropus afer afer | reverse complement strand
CAACTACCGGTGATTCTTCTTTGTTTCCAACTTTTGCATTCCAGTCACCAGTGATAAGCAACACATCTTGATTGCATGTTCAGTCAATTTCAGACTGTAGAAGTTGATAGAAATCTTCAATTTCCTCATCTTTGGCTTTGGTGGTTGGTGCGTAAATTTGAATAATAGTAGTGTTAATGTGTCTTCCTTGTAGGCATATGGATATTATCCTGTCACTGACAGAATTGTACTTCAGGACAGACCTTGAAACATCCTTTGTGATGATGAATGCCATGCCATTCCTCTTCAAATTGTCATTCCTGGCATAGTAGATCATATGGTTGTCTGATTCAAAATGCCCAAAACCTGTCCATTTCAGCTCACTAATGCCTAGGATACCAATCTTTATGCGTTCCATTTCATTTTTGACAACTTCCATTTTTCCTAGATTTATACTTCATACATTCCATGTTCTGATTATTAATGGATGCTTGCAGCTCTTTATCCTCAATTTGAGTTGTGTCATGTCAGCACATGAAGGTCCTGAAAGACTTACTTTATCCATATTATTAAGGTTGGTTCTACTCTGATGAAGCAGCTCTTTCCCAGTCCTATTTTGACCAGGCTCATCTTCCTGCACTGTGTTGGACAATGTTTCCGAGCTATTCATAAACTTGCCTAGTAATATATCAAACAGTGTTTCTCTGCTATTCATAAGGTTTTCCTTGGCCAGTTTTTGAGAAGTGGATGGCTTCTTCCTTCTTCCTAGTTTGTCTTAGTCTGTAAGCTTTGTTGAAACCTGTGTACCCTGTGCAACTCTGCTGGTGTCTGAAACACCAGTGGCACAGCGTCAAGCCTCACA
This sequence comes from Orycteropus afer afer, assembly GCF_000298275.1. Taxonomy (NCBI): domain Eukaryota; kingdom Metazoa; phylum Chordata; class Mammalia; order Tubulidentata; family Orycteropodidae; genus Orycteropus; species Orycteropus afer. Next base: position 11,397 of record NW_006924822.1, on the reverse strand, counting down.
GCAATGTACAAGCCCTACAGGATGACAAACTGACAGACAAGTTTGTCTCCCTTAGCTGTTGGAAACCTCTGCACCCTCCCCTTACCTAATTCCTACCTGGAACCTGCCACTTTGTGGTCCCTGGTTGTTCACGCCTGTTCCTGGGTCTAAGTGGCTTGGGGCCTAAGCTTGCCTCCCTGCCCTTTACCCAGATATCCTGCCACTCCAGAGGTCCCTGATCTCTCCTGCTCCCTACCTTTCCTGACTCTAGGGGCCTTGGGGCCTAGCTGTATTAGCTAGCCACTTGAATATCCTCTTTGGTGAAGTGTCTATTCATGTCTTCTGCCCATTTTTCAATTGGATTGTTAATTCCTTTGGTATTGAGCATTGGAGTTTTCTATAAATCTTAGAGATAAGTCCCTTGCCAGATACATAATTATTGGCAATTATGAATTTGTTGCTGTCATTTTTGTTATGTGCTTTTTTGTGGTGTCAATTTCTCTTTGTTCCATATAATATTCTATGCTGAGTTTGTTTAGTTTATGAATCACTTCATTGCTACTGTTTTAGTATTTGCTAAATATTTGTGCTGGCCTTTTTTTTTATTTTGATGTGAAGGTTTATCGTTTTTTCTTTGAGGTTACCCTGTGATTTATAGTTTTCTTCCCAAGTTTAGAAAAGTCTGTTCTCTCTTACAGTTGTCTTGACTTCCCTACCATCTTGAAGTTCTGTAATGATACAATTTTTC
>NW_006924822.1:7159-9950 GCF_000298275.1 Orycteropus afer afer | reverse complement strand
TTGACTCAATTCTCTCCTTTGCCCATTCAATGTCTTATGCATTTCTGAAAATTTAGTATTAATCTTCCAGATTTCTGTGTGTAGATTTTGTATCATTTCTAATTTTTCATTTATTTTGTCATTTTGTTCTTGTATTGTCTTTCAAAACTGTTCTACGGCTTTCTCTATGTTTTCCTCAATTTTGTCAATGTTTTCCTTGACCTGCCTCTCAATTCGTTGAAGATAAGTAAATATAATTCTTTTGAATTCCTTATCAGGGAGTTCCAATGCTGCATCTTCCTCAGGGATATGTTTTTGGTCTTTATCTTGGTCCCTTGTTTCCCCTGCTTTATCTTGCTTCTTTGTGTGGACTGTGATGCTCTGTTGTCTTGAGGCATTGTGACGTTTTTGTGTTTATATTTAATTGGTGATTGTATGTTGGACTGACTTTCCCATGGTTTTCGTTTTGTTTGTATGTTATGTATGTAAGCAGGGTACTGTGCTGCGCTCCTCTATTCACTAGTTGGCAGCACTTATTCACTCACCACCTGTCTCCTTTCCTGTTGTCAGCCTCTCATATGTCCCTGCCAAACTTGGCAAACAGAGCCTATTCTTAGATCCTGTTTTTGTTCAGGTTTTTCCACTAGTTGGTACCTAATCCACTTCTGTATACTGGCTTTCAAAGCTCAGGGCTCCAGGATTATCTTCTGTATCTCTGTCAATTGGTTTCTCTTTTCTTTGTTGAAGAGAGTCTGTGTTGCTTGTTTGCCTTTTCCTCCATTTTATTGGAAGTCCTAATGGGATAGTTGATTTTTAATGCAGTGTGCTTGCCACCAGATGAGTCACATTGGTTTCCTGTCATCAGCTGATTGGGGCTTGGGCAGAGGTGAGAATGTCAATTCCCAGCAACTTTGTCTCCATTTGTCTCACTGCGCAAGTCCATGGGCCAAGGTCAATTTTTAAGTTGTCTCCTGAAACACATTAACATACTTATCATTTATTTCTACGAGGATAACATGGAGAGAATGTGTACATTGACCTTTCATTCCATTCAGTTCTTTTAAGGAACTGAGTTATCATATTTACTTATCTGCCTTCAAACAGGGATACAGCCTGAACTTTTGACTACACTTCGCTTCAGAAGGAACAAGTAACACAAGAATAAAATAAGTAGGACTCAGAGGCGAGTATAGTTCAATATGAATGGAACAAGATGGGTTTAATGTAGGGTTAGGGGAGAGAGACAACATGCAAATCATGGTGTCCTTTACCATGCTGAAGAATGAAGAGTTTACCCATAGGAAATAAAGATCATACTGAATAAAGCTTAAGAATGCATAGATTTACTGTTAAATATTTATGAATTACTGACTATGTCACATCTCCCAAGTAATAGAATGAGTGCCTAAATGCAGATTATCACAAAAACCAAAACCAAGCCCATTGCCATTGAGTTGATTCCTACATGTGTTACAGAGTAGAACTGCCTCATACAGTTTTCTTGGCTGCAATCTTTATGGAAGTACATTAAAAAAAGAAAAGAAAAGAAAAGAAAAACAAACTCACTACTGCTGAGTTGGATCCAACTCATAGTGACCCTTCCTTGGGTTTCGAGGCAGTATCACTACGCAAGTAGATTGTCCAACCTTCCTTCCGAGGAGTGGCTAGTGGGTTTGAACAGCCAGCCTTCTGGTTAGCAGTCAAATCACTTTTCCATAGATATGCTAAAATTATTGAATTATTGTGATTATTTCTTTCAATTAATCAGTGGTACAGTGTTTTCCGTAACCATAGTCAGGAAAGTATTTTTTGCTCCCATAATCCAAAACAGGAACAAGATAAAGGTGGTAACTGTCGTTTATCAAAATGTCCTCTTTGTTCTAAAGAGATATTTCTGGGCAATTTCTCTAGTTCTTTGTATGAGCCCCTTTTCTTTACCCTAGTTAGTCTATTCTTCTGAGATCAACCTGTCCTTCCCTGGGTGTTCTCAGAATTATCATGGCTACCATCTCTCACTGGCTGTTGTCTGTATGTTTGTTGTTGTTGTTATTTGCTGAGTCAGCCCCAACTCATAACGACCCCTCCTTGGGTTTCCGAGGCAGTATCACTACTGAAGTAGGATTGGCCAACCTTCCTTCTGAGGAGTGGCTGGTGGGTTTGAACCTCCAGCCTTCTGGCTAGCAGTCAAGTGCCTTAGGCACTATGCTATGGGTCCATTCTCTGGAGAAGGATATCATGCTTGGTAATGTGGAGGGTCAGTGAGAAAAGGGGAAGGCCCTCAACAAGGTGGATTGACACAGTGGCTGCAACGATGGGCGCTGGTATAATAGGGATCAAGAGGATGCCACAGGACTGGGCAGTGTTTCATTCTGTTGTGCATAAAGTCACTGAGTTGGAGATGACTCTATGGCACCTAACAACAACCATCTCTCCCCAGGCTTTTCTGGAATTATCACAATCTTGTGGGTGAGGCAAGGTCAGAAATGGGAGAGTAACATGTTGGTTTTTTTTTAGGTGCCACCAAGTTGGCTCCAACTCATAGAGACCCTAAATACAACAAAATGAAATGCTGCCAGACATGTGCCATCCTCACAATCCTTGCTATGCTTGAGGCTATCATTGCAGCCACTCTGTCAAACCATCTCGTTGAGGGTCTTCCTCTTTTTCACTGACCTCCACTTTAACAAGCATGATAGCCTTCTCCAGGGAATGGTCCCTTCTGACAACATGACCAAAGTAGGTGAGACAAAGTCTGACCATTCTTGCTTCCAAGAAGCATTCCAGTTGCACTTTTTCCAGGACAGAATTGTTC
>NW_006924822.1:4237-7029 GCF_000298275.1 Orycteropus afer afer | reverse complement strand
AGGCACACTTTAGCCTTCCAAGTGACATCTTTGCTCTTTAATACTTTAAAGCAGATTTGCTCAGTGCAATAAACAAAACCCACTGCCATGGAGCTGATTTGACTCATTGACCCCCCACTGCATTTCTGAGGTGGTAAATCTTTGTAGAAGTACATTGTTCCATATTCCTTTGGCAGAGTGGCTGGTCGGTTAGAACCACTATCCTTCCAGTTAGCAGTTAAATGCCTTAGGTACTGAGGCACCAGCTCCTTAAGAAGCCCAGTGCGATACAATGTCTGATTTCCTGACTGCTGCTTCTGTGAGTGTTGATTGATCCAAGTATAATGAAATCTTCAACAACTTCAATCCTTTCTCCATTTATTGTGATGCTGCTTATTGGTCCAGTTGTGAAGATTTTTGTTTTCTTTATGTTGAGCTATAATACATACTGTAGTCTTTAATCTTCAACAGTAAGTGCTTCAAGTCATCTTTACTTTCAGCAAGGAAGGTTCTATCATCTGCTTATCACAGGTTGTTAATGAGTTTCCTCCAAACCTGATGCTGCATTCTTCTTCATATAGTCCAGCTTCTCAGATAATTTGCTCAGCAAACAGATTGAATAAATATGGTGAAAGGATACAACCCTGCTGCACACCCTTCCTGATTTAAAACCATGCAGTATCTCATTGTTCTGTTCAAACAAAAGTCTCTTGGTCTATGTACAGTTTCCTCATGAGCACAATTAAGTGTTCTGGAATTCCCATTCTTCTCAATGTTATCTATAATTTGTTATGATACACAGTCAAATGCTTTTGCATAGTCAATAAAACACAAGTAAACATATTTCTGGTATGCTTTGCTTTCAGCCAAGATCCATCTGACATCAGCAATGATATCCTTTGTTCCATGTCCTCTTCTGAATCCAACTTACATTTCTGGAAGTTTCCTGTCAGTATACAACTAAAACTGTTTTGGAATTATCTTTAGCAAAATTTTGCTTGTGCATGATATTAATAATATTGTTTGATAATTTCCACATTCTGTTGGGTCACCTTTTTTCTGGAATGGGCACAAATATGGATCTCTTTCAGTCAGTTGTCCAGGTAGCGATCTTCCACATTTCCTGGTATAGAGGAGTAAGCACATCCACTGCTGAATCCATTTGTTAGATTATCTGAGTGGGTATTCCATCACTTTCTGGAGCCTTGTTTTTCACCAACTGCTTTGGTGAAGCTTGCATTTCTTCCTTCAATATCATTGGTTCTTGATTATATGCTACCTCATGATACATAGTTTATATTTTTACATATATACTGTCAAAACCTAAATGTGTAGATAAACACTAAAAATTAGTGTAGCAATATATCTATTATGAGTAGATACAATTCAAGCCAGGTAGCCTCATCCCGAAATTATCTGGAAGGTGCTTTGAAGAGGGGATAGTGAAAACAGATTATATAGGAGGTGTCCTGGCAAAGTAGTTTTCTGAAGGTCACTCTAATTCTCCAAAAGAGTCCAATGCCTAAGACAGAAAGATCTCCACTAACCTGCTTACTAGGCTGTTGTTTGACTTGAAGGTGACTTTAGGAAAACAGTTCCTTAAAGGTTCAAGATTCACAAGGACACTAAGGGTAGATGGCCTGAGTGAGTCACCCCAACTCCATGGTCCCAGATATCTAGATAAAATTGTTTTCAGCTCATATATATCCATAAAAATGTATATATAAGAAGCCCTGGTGGCACAATGGTTAAGCTCTTCTGCTAAGTGGAAGCTCGGCAGTTTGAAACCACCAGTGGTTCTGCAGAAGAAAAGACTTTTTTTTTTTTTTTTTGGTTCTATGCTGTTGAGTCAATTTCCATTCAGAATTATGTGCAGAACACAGTAGAACCATCTATAGGGTTTCCAAGCTCATAAATCTTTACGGGAGCAGATTGTTAGGATTTTTCTCCCACAGATCCCAGGGCTTTGAACCACTGACATTTTGGTTAGCAGCTGAGCACACAACCATTAAGCATCATGCCTCTTCTGTAAAGATTATAACCCTAGGAAACCTGACTCAACAACCCACAACAACAACATATGTATGTTGTTCTTGTTAAGTGCTATTGAGTCAATTCTGATTCATAGCAACCCTACATACAATAGAATAAAGCATTGACCAGTCCTGTGATATCCTCACAATCATTACCATGCTTGAGCCCATTGGGGCAGCCACTGTGTTAATACATCTAATTCTTCCCCCTTTTCAATGACCCTCCACTTTACCAAGCGTGATATCCTTCTCCAGGGATTAGACTCTTCTGACAACATGCAGTCTGGCCATTCTCAATTCTAGGGACAATTCCAGCTGTACTAGTTCCAAGACAGATTTGGTCCTTCTGGCAGTCCATGGTATTTTCAGTATTCTTCACCAATACCACAATTCAAAAGCATCAATTCTTCTTCCATCTTCCTTATTCACTGCCCAGTTTTCATATGCATATGAGGCGATTCTAAAGACCATAGCTTAGGTCCTGTGCACCTTAGTCTTCAAAATGACATCTTGGCTTTTTAACATTTTAATGAGGTCCTTTGCAGCAGATTTGCCCAGGGCAGTAAGTCATCTGATTTCTTTCTTTCTTTTTTTTTAATGAATTTTATTGAAATATAATTTATGTACAGTGAAATACACAAAACTAAAGTGACATAAGTCAATGAATTTTTTTTTTTTGCAGTGTCCCCTCCCCTTCCCTCTGACCCCTGGCAACCAACAAAGAAAGTTTCCCTCCATATATAAACTTTTCCTTGACCCTTCACAACAATGAACTAATAC
>NW_006924822.1:1159-3572 GCF_000298275.1 Orycteropus afer afer | reverse complement strand
TGTCCAAAGGGGGCCCTTTAGCATCTCTTGTAAGGTTTGTCTGGTTTTAACAAATTCCCTTAATTTCTGCTTATCTGGAAATGTCCTAATTTCCCCATCATATTTGAGGGACAGTTTTGCTGGGTACATAATTCTTGGTTGGAAATTTTTCTCTTTCAGGCATTTATATATACCTTCCCATTGTCTTCTCTTCTGCATGGTTTCTGCTGAGAAATCCAAGCTTAGTCATATTGGTTGCCCCTTGTAGGTAACTTTTCATTTTCCCATGCTGCTTTCATGATTCTTTCTTTGTCTTTGGTTTTGGTGAGTTTGATGATGATATGTCTTGGTGATTTTCTTTTAGGGTCTATCCTGTTTGGGGTTCATTGGACATCCTGAATGGATATATTTTCATCTGTCACCATTCCAGGAAAATTCTCTTCCAAGAAATCTTCAACAATTTTCTCTGTGGTTTTATTTGTCTCTTCCTGTTCTGGAATTCCAATTACATGTGGGTTATTCCTTTTGATGGTATCCCACATAAATCTTAGGCTTTCTTCATTTTGTTTTGATCTTTTTTCTGATTGATCCCTTTCCAAAGAAGTGTTCAGGTATTTGCCTTCAATCTCCCTAATTCTGTCTTCCATTGATTCAATTCTGCTTCTTTGCCCATTCGATGTCTTATCTATTTCTGAAAATTTAGTATTAATTTTCTGGATTTCTGTGTGTAGATTTTTTAGCATTTCTAATTTTTCATATTTTGTCTTTTTGTTCTTCTGTTGTCTTTCAAAATTGTTCTAGGGTTTTCTCTGTGTTTTCCTTGATCTGTCTCTCAATTAGTGGAAGATATCTAAATATAATTTCGAATTCCTTATCATGGAGTTCCAATGCTGCATATTCTTTAAGGATGTGTTTTGGGTCTGTATCCTAATCCCTTGTTTCTCCTGCTTTATCTTGCTCCTTTGCGTGGACAGTGATGCTCTGTTGTCTCCAAGGCATTGTGACATTTTTGTGTTTATATTTAATTGGTGATTGTATGTTGGAGTGACTTGCCCACAATTTTCATTTTCTTTGTTTTGTTTGTATGTTATCTATACAAGCAGGGTACTGTGCTCCTGTATTTGCTAGTTGACAGCACTTAAACACTCACCACCTGTGTCCTTTCCTGTTGTCAGTCTCTTGTATGTTCCTGCCTACCTTGGTAAACAGAGCCTATTTTTAGGTCCCTGGAATCTGAATGAGAATGCTATCACTTTAAAATCCAAAATGGTTGCCACTTGTAAAGATTCAAAATGGCTGCACCTTCTATCACTTTTAATATCCAAAATGTCTGCTGTGTGTAAACAATCAAAATGGCTGTGCCCTCTGGACAACAGAAAGTCAACAGCTCAGTTGTCTCCCTCCTTGCTGTTTCCCTTCCTAGTCGTAGGCCACTAGCACAGTTGTCTCTGCAGGCCTTGGTGACCAGGGCTGATCTTGAGGTCAATTCTCAGGTGCTAACACCACTTGGAAATATTCAGGCTGTTGGTCCCATCAGAGTATGTGACAGTCCACAGCTCCAACCATCTTTGTACTCACTGTTTTCATTCAGGTTTTTCCACTAGTTGCTGCCTAATCCACTTCTATATGTTTTTTTGTTGTTGTTGTTGTTGTTATGTGCCATCGAGTCAGCCCTGACTCATATTGACCACCTCCTTGGGTTTCCGAGGTGGTATAACTATGGAAGTAGATTGCCCAACTTACCTTCCGAGGAGTGGCTGGTGGGTTTGAACCGCCAGCCTTCTGGTTATCAGTCAAATGCCTTAGGCACTATGCTACCAGACCCCCTCTTCTCTCTATATATATAGTTTTGTTTTTTTTTTACAAAAAAAAAAAGCTCAGGCCTCCAGGATTGTCTTCTGTAACTCTGTCAATTGGTTTTCTTTTTCTTTGTTGAAGAGGGTCTGTGTCACTTGTTTGCTGTGATAGTTGGAGCTGTGTGTCAACTTGGCTGGATGACAATTCTGTGTGGTTTGAGCTGTTGTGGTGTGGTTATTCCCATGATGGGATCAGATGACTATGTTTTGATCAGCCAATCTGTTGAAAGGGAGTTTCCCTAGGTGTGTGGCCTGCTTCCAGTATATCTGTGGACATCCTGGGAGAGGAGACATTCTTCTGTGGATCTGGATTTTGTTGTGCTGCCTACAACTGTCCGTGAGTGAACAATCCACCATTCAGCCCAGAGATCTTGGATTCATCATTTGTTGGAGTCAACAGCCAGTGTACTGCCTGCCAGCTCTGAGCTCTTCAGCCCCTGCAGCTGCAAGAGTCAGGAAAAGCCTCCAGCTTGATGTGGAAAAGGCTCCAGCTTGACATTTGATCCAGGAACTTTGGACTTGCCAGCTTCTATAAGTATGTGAGCCATTTTCCTAAGATAAATCTCTCTCTCTCTCTC
>NW_006924822.1:0-484 GCF_000298275.1 Orycteropus afer afer | reverse complement strand
TTGTATGTGATATTAGTGATATGATCAAATAATTTCCACATTCTGTTGAATCATCTTTCTTTGGAAAGGGTGCAAATATGGACCTCTTCCAGTTGCTTTGCCAGGTAGCTGTCCTCCAAATTTCTTACCATAAACAAGCGAGTGCCTCCAGCACTACATCTATTTTTTGAAACATCTCAATGCATATTCTGTCACTTCATAAGGGCGTGTTTTTCACCAGTTTCTTCAGTGCAGCTTGGACTTCTTCCTCAATATCATTGGTTCTTGATGATGCACTGCCTTCTGAAATGGTTGAACGTCAACCAATACTTTTTATGCTACAGTGACTCTGTGTCTTCCTTCCATCTTCTCTTCATGCTTCTTACATTGCTCAATATTGTGCCCAGACCAAACCAAAACCAAACCCACTGCCATCAAGTTGGTTCTGACTCATAACAATCCCCATTGGGTTTCCAAGGTGGCAAATCTTTATAGAAGTAGATTG
>NW_006924821.1:4436-12431 GCF_000298275.1 Orycteropus afer afer | reverse complement strand
ATCTTCTGTGTCTGTGTTAATTGGTTTCCCTTTTCTTTGTTGAAGAGGGTCTGTGCAATCCTTCTGCCTAGTCCGCCATCTTGCCCCGCCTCCCTGATGAACAAACTTTTAACTGCTCCCAGCAGAAATGTATTTTCCTCTAAGGTATCTCATATTTTACGATAGTCAAAAAATCATGGGCTTTAGAATTATATATTCCAAGGTTCAAATTCTAGGTTGATCCATTGAAAAACAAAACCAAACAAAAATTACCAAAAGGAAAGTAGAATATCCATAATGTAAGACACAAAGCTCACAGAAAGGGTTGATATCTTAAGAAATGCTAATGTCCTCTTTACCTTTTCTTTCTTTATGCTATGTATAATACTCAGCATACATCCTGGAGCCTGGAACATGCTTGCATGTTTAATGAATGAAAACCAGTTTGAAAAGAACTTTGGAAGAGTAACTTCTTTATCCTCCAGGGAAGCAGCAGGTCAGAAAACCAGTCTCTCATCAAAAGATAGTTGATTTGCGTTTTAAGTGACACTAAAACTGATGTTCTTCTGTAGAGACAGGTTTCTGCTGTACTATGTACAGTGACAGATCATTATGTAATAATTTATCATTTCTGAACACACAGCAGTAGCTTTAGTCATCATCATGCTACAGAGTATTTGGAAAAGTCAATTGCTAAGAAACTGAAGGAGGTATGCAATTAGAAAGTAAATAGGCAGGGGATGGGGAATTTGCCAGCAGTGAGGAAAAATAATGGGGTGATTGTGAGGAAATGACATGAGGATTATTGCTGTTGGCTCTGATGAAAATAAAATATCTTCCTCCCCTCAATCTTATGCTGTCAATATGTTCTTCTTTCTAAAGAAGCATGGTCTCCCCAAAGTTCAATCTCATACTAAGGTAATTTCTGTAGTTAGCTCTTTCTCACCTTAATGTTTAAAAGCCTAGAGTGCTCCCGATTGTAAAATTCAACAGAGACAAAGAAGTTGCTTTCCATCTAAGCTATTTTCCTAACTAAATTTCTCCCAATGAGTTTAATGAGTATTGTTTCAATTTATAGATGGTGTTATTTCTTTAATAGCCCCCAAGCCTATAAAACCAGCACAGGAAAATTCTCTTATTCCAGGTGGTAAAATGTAAGTGCATCTCTCTGTTCCACCCCTTTTCATTTAATCTTGGATTGTTTGCTTCCTTTTAGCTCTTCCCATGTGAAAGGGAAATGCCTGGTGCTGTTGCGGGAAACCAACTAACTTGTAACATTTCAACTTTTAAATCTCTCCTGAGTCAGAAAACACAAACTTTTTTTTTCCCGTGCTTGGAATTTTTCCTGTATAGCCAAATATATTTTGTTTTTCACATTTTGAAGTTTCTGACCTCCTTTTTGCTAGGAAAAGGCTGTGTAGAATGTTGGTTACGTGATCATTTTTCTTTCCTGAAGCCTTAAACTGCAGCCTAGAGACTATCTTTTTTTTTTTTTTTTTAATTTTCCATGTGCCAAGAGTTACAAAGCTCAAAGGGAGACAGTGAGCGAAAGGAAAATGATGGTGAGAATTTAGAAATAGAATTTGCAGAGTATCCCCAAAATTTTTCTGGTCCTAGGAGGTCTGGTGGTGTAGTGTCTAAGACATTTATTTGACTGCTAACCAGAAGGATGGTGGTTCAAACCCACCAGTCGCTCCTCGGAAGATTGGGCAATCTACTTCCATAGTAATACTGTCTCTGAAGCCCATGGAGGGGTCACTATGAGTCGGCTCCAACTCTTGTGCAGTGACTTTGGTTTCTTTTTTTGGTTAAGCTTAGTCCATTTCTATTGAACACTCAAGCCTAGTTCCATTTTCAAAGAAATGGACCAGACTTCAATTTCCAAAGACCCATTAGATGTAATCTCAGATCAAGTAGCAAACAGGAGGAAAAGATAAATAAATATAAGTGAAATAAGAAGGTAAAATTGGAGACTAGGAGCACAGCTACTTAATAATTTTTTTCCCAAAATCCTTTTTTATAGCAGGCACTTTGAAAAGTCTTTGTAACATCATCTCATTTAATCCTCACAACAGTGTTGTGAGATAGTGTTAATTATTTCCATTTAATACAATTTTGATTTTATGATGTGGAATCTTAGAGAATGTATGTATGTATAAGAGAGAAAAATTAGAAAATTCAGAAATTATAAATAGAGATAGAAATTATTTATAATCCCAGTATCTAAAGATAATCACTGTTAACTTCTGATACTCTTCCTTTAGTGTTTTGTTGTTGATTGTTTGTTTTGTTTTGCTTTTTGTATGCAACCATGTTTATGGTGCATATATTTACATAACTGAGATCAGCTCTTTGTGGGCTACTTTTTTCACTTAATATATCATGAACATTTATCTTTGCCTATACATAATCTTTTATAATATTATTTAAAATAAGTAATTCATTCAATCAAAATTACTTTATTATATACATCCTATGTCCTGAGCACTATGCTGGGAAATAATATAAAATAGGGATTCACAATGGAAAAAGCAAACAACATTTTCAACCATTCAATGGGAAGAGGCAGCTATCAAACAAGAGACAAGTAAAAAAGATAATGAAAGAATACAAAGTATTACAAAGAAAATACATATAAGGACATAATACAGAATAACTCTATTTTAGAAGTTGTATTTAGTGAGGACATTTTGGGAATATGACACTGGGTTTGAGCATTAAAGAATTAGAAGGAAGTAGAAGGAAAGAAAAAAAAAAAAGCCTTGCAAAATAGCAAAGGACCAAGAGCACAGACAAAGGATCCAGCAAGTGAAAAGTCTTCAGACAGCAAAATGTTTGCTCTGTTCAAGGGGAAGAAGGGAGGTCTGTATTGCTGGAATATCATGACTGGAGAGAAGGAAGGGAGTTAGGAGGGAATCTCAAGGATATAAGCGGGGAGAAGATCTCTCAGGGTATTATGGGTTGTAAAAGAGTTTGGACTTCATTCTATTTAAAACTGGGAAGCTATCAGAGGTTGCTAAGCAAGGATAGACCTGAATTGATTAAGGTATAATAGGTGTGAATTTCTCAGTCACAGACTGAGGCCTGTAAAAATAGAAATTTATTTCTTAACCCAATTTAATTTCTGACTGAGCCTCAAGCTTGCTCACCAGCAGATAATCGAATCTATCCAAATTGAAAATTTCTCTCGGTTCAATCCAGTGATTTTTCAGTAAATCCAAAAATATAATTCCATCATATAATCATATTCCACCTTTAACTTCCTCCAGAGAAGAAGAGGCTTACAAAGATCATGGTGTTGAGATGTGTTTGTATGTGTGTGTGTGTGCGTTTATGCTGTGGTAGTAGAGTTGGGTTACTATTTCCTTGCTGGGCTTCACTGCTGTTATCACTGATCCAGTCTTCAGGCACACTCCCCATCCATGCTGCTACCTGTGAATTGTGCAGTTGTGCTGGATACTGGTCATCAATTTCTACCCCACTGACATGGCTCTGGTCCCACCAGACCCTCGGTCACCAAGCCAAGGCCATGCAGGTTACTACTGTCAACAGTCAAGCACTGTCTACTCTCTGGGCATTCCTCACCCATTCCATAGCCTTCTCTTTTGCATAGGAAAAGCTCAATGGCTCCTCTGTGCCTTCATGAGGACGGAGTGGCTCTCACATTCTCACAGTGCCCCTACTACTTCTCAAAGTTTCTCCTCCAGGCTTCCAGTGACCTGGAGTTTCAGAGAACAGGGCCACAAGTTTACTCTCTTCTCAGATTCTCAAATTTAAAGAAAGATATCTACTGGTAGTAAGCCACAGTATAGCAGGGACTAGAAGTGAGACACATCCTCCTACCAACCCAGCATAGATGGATCATGATGTCTATTTCTCTTGCTTTATCTCTCCAGAGCTTTTTGCTCAGCTTTGCTAGAGCACTTCTGTCTGGTCAGGTTGGGATGATGGCAGGAATGGAATTCAGAAGCCATGAATGTGGCATCTTTGACTTTGCTGCAAACCTTCAAACAGAAATGAGTACCTTTCCCATATATCTGCCAAAGCATGAGGTATCAGAAAGTATTCTGAAAGGGTGGAGAGTAGCAGAACAATCAACATTTTCAGGCACTATTGTGTCATATATATTTTTACAAATTTGTAAGTTTACAGAAGGAACTCTGGTGGCATAGTGGTTAAAACATTCAGCTGCTAACTAAAACGTCAGTGGTTCGAACCTGCCAGCTGCTCTGTAGGAAAAAGTTGAGGCAGTCTGCTTCCCTAAAGATTTACAGCCTTGAAAACCCTGTGGGGATGTTCTACTCTGTCCTATAGGGTCTCTATGAGTTGGCATCAACTCGATGGCAGTAGGTTTATATACGTATGTGTGTATATATACAAACACACACACACACACTCATATATATACACATGTTGTTGTTGTTGTTTTTATGTGCCGTCGAGTCAGACCCGACTCATAGCAACCCCTCCTTGGGTTCCTGAGGCAGTATCACTACGGAAGTAGATTGCCCCATCTTCCTTCCAAGGAATGGCTGATGGGTTTGAACTACGCTACCAGAGCTCCTATATATACACATACACATACACACTTGTTTACAAATTTATTTACAGTTATATCAGCAGTGAAGAACAGTAGAGAAGCAATAAACATAGCCTATCCTTGCCTCTTATTCCAAGCTAGGTTTTTTTTTTTTTTTTTTGGTGTGTCCTAAGAACCCCCTGGGAACTCTGCTGGCATAGTGACTAAGATATTTGACTGCTAACTAGATGGCTGGCAGTTCAAACCCACTAACCACTCTTCAGAAGGAAAGTTGGGCAATCTACTTCACAGTGATACCCCCTCAGAAACTCGGATCTGATTCAATGGAGGTAGGTTTGGTTTTTAAGATCTCTCTTGAGTTGCTTTTTCTTTTTACTTGCTGGGAATTTTAAATTTGATTGTCCTTCCTGCAATTCAGTCTGTTCTTTAGCTTATATGTGTTTGTAGGTGAATAGACAGTGCTTTGTATATACGTGAGGCTAGTTTCATGCAGGATAGCACTGACAAGGTGATTTCTTAAACAGGTGAAGTTTGGTGATATGGGAAAGAAGTAGGAGAGAGTCACAGAAAAGGGTGTGGATATACCTAAATTTACTTATTGAATGGGCAAAAAACAAAATATATGTGGTTTTGTTTTTGGGTCTGAGTAGAGAGTAGCAAGGAAATTGTTACTGAGTTTCAAAATATTAGCCTGCCTTGGAGCTCTGGTGGCATAGTGCCTAAAGCATTTGACTGCTAGCCAGAAGGTTGGTGGTTCAAACCCACCAGCCTCCCTGTGGAAGGAAGACTGAGCAATCTATTTCCGTAAAGATTTTCTGCCTCAGAAACCCAAAAGAGTTGGAACTGACTCAATGGCAGTGAGTTTGGTTTTGGTTTGGTGCTATTGGCTGCACTTCACAGTAAGGAACTGAGCTCAGAAAAATAATTGACTGGCTTATAAGTAGGCAGGATTCAAAAACCCTGGTTTTTAATGACAGTCAAATGGAAAGACCCTGGCTCTCTATTGGTGCTCCAATGCCACCATATCTGTCCTGACTACCTTATTCAGAATTATTTTATATGGAAAAGAAAAGACAACTTTTGTTCTTTTAAAGCCATTGGAACTCCTGCTTCTCTGTTACTAATATCTGAACACAAATTCAAACTGATACAAATGATCAGAAGACTGAGAAGCAAGTTCTTTGCTCCAGGAAACTGAAAACTCTGGTGAAAATGATTTGGGTTTGATCAATGTGTATTCATCTGGGAGAGCCCAGAATTAGAGGACAGCTCAAGATTGAGGGGAAGACTTCCCACCTCCATGTCACTGAGTGCTACACAATAGTTCGTAGTTGGACTGGTGGATGTATTACAGGAGAGGGAACCTGTGAGACTCCAAATGGGTTCTTGTCTTCTGGAGAGAAAGAGTTGCTCTCAGAGACAGAGGTGATTTATAGAGAGCAAGCCTTTAATGAAACACTGCATAAGGCTGTACAGTGGGACAGCAAACTAGGTGCATAGTACGCTAGCTGGACTGCCAACGTTTTCCAGTTGGTTTACAGCAGTTATAAGGGACAGAATGAGGAAGCTAGACAATTGGCCAATCAGGTGTGTAGGTTTCATATTTTCCTTATTTGAATTCTCGTTTCATTGTGCTCCTGTCTTTCGAATTGGTCCAGGCATCTGCTTGTCTGCAGATCAAGATGGACACTATCACAGGGTCTCATGAACTGACCCCATACTCCAGAATCTGCAATAAACAGTCTGGTGATTTCATACTTTCCTAACAGCAGTTTTGTTAGTCACAGAACAAACAAACAAACTCACTGCCATCAAGTTGATTCCAACTCATAGCAATCCACTTTGGGTTTCCCAGGCAGTAAATCTTTATGGAAGGAGATTCCCCAGTCTTCCTTCTGCAGAGTGGCAGGTGGGTTTGAACCACCAACCTTCTGATTAGCAGTCAAATGCCTTAGGCATTACGCCACTGGAGCTCCTTTGTTAGTCACAGTTTCTTGTATTTCGTAATTGTTATCAGCAAAAGCTTTTAAACAACCTAATTTCCAACTTAAATATATATCACAATTTTCCAGTTCCTATTAGTGGCAGTGGGAGCTCTGGTAGCATAGTGCCTAAGGCACTGGACTGCTAACCAGTGGGCTGGCGGTTCAAACCCACCAGTAACTCCTCGGAAGGAAGATGAGGCAATCTACTTTCGTAGTGATACTGCCTTGGAAACCCAAGGAGGGGTTGCTATAAGTCGGGTCCTACTCCACGGCACATAACAACAAGAACAACAATTAGTAGGGGCAATTTAAATAATTTACAAAAAAAATGTAGCTGGGGCAGCTTCCATTCCTTACATGTGTCCCTGTCTCAAATGGAGCAGGAGCAATAAACAGCCAGCTTAGCTGCTGATGGTCTCATACAACTGCCTCTAGTTGTCAACAGTCTTGCACAAGAATGTCACATAGTAGGCCCATTTGCCAAGTTATCAAACAGAGTTTATAAATACTGGCTTTCAATCAATCTGAAATATCTTTTAGGGCTGGGAGGTCATACTCCTTATTACTTGCATAGTAAAACAAAACAAAACAAAACAAGAAAACCAAACCTGTTACCATCAAGTCAATTCTAACTCATGGCAACCCCATATGTTGCAGAATAGAACTGCTCCATAGGGTTTTCTTGGCTGTAATCTTTGTGACATTTAAAATGTACGACCACATTGTTTGCACTTACAGATTGAAAGCTGATATTTATCTTACAAATCAAAATGTTAACAAACATCAGCAATTAGCAAGAAGAAGATTAATGTTTCAATTGCAATATAATCTTATGTCACTGAAATCAACTTGATGGTTCACTATGAAGTGAGATTTTTCTTCAAAAAGTGCAGGATAAATGTACAAGAATGATGTAAAGTGGGACTTCAAATGGAAGAAATTGACAACCAAATGCAAGACCAAAGTTATTCCAGTTTTTCTAATGTACTGAAGATACATTACTAGAAACATTTTAATTGTCATGAATCTGATTCATTTCTACAAATACATTTGTGCTTTCTATTCTATTATCTTTGTTATCGGAGTCTATTACAATATTGTAATATAAAACCCCAAAACCAAACCTACTGCCATTAAGTTGGATCTGACTCATAGTGACCCCCATTGGGTTTCCAAGACAGTAAATCTTTATGGAAGTAGACTGACCCATCTTCATTCTCCAGAGTGGCTGGTGGGTTTGAACCGCCAACCTTCTAGTTAGAAATCAAACACCTTAGGCACCAAGCCACCAGAGCTCCTCATATAGTAATATAGTGAATATAAAATATACCCTAATTTTTATCCATGTACTGACATGGCATGACTCAAATTGAGGAGAAACAGCTGCAAACACCCATTAATAATCAGAACACGGAATGTACAATGTATGAATTTAGGAAAATTGGAAGTTGTCAAAAATGAAATGGAATGCATAAAGATTGATATCCTAGC
>NW_006924821.1:3465-3971 GCF_000298275.1 Orycteropus afer afer | reverse complement strand
TCAGTATCTTCAGCCAAAACAAGGCCAGGAGCTGATTGTGGAACAGACCATCAAATGCTAATATGCAAGTTCAATTTGAAGTTGAAGACAATTAAAACAAGTCTATGAGAGCCAAAATATGACCTTGATTATATCCCTCTGAATTTAGAGACCATCTAAAAAATGCATTTGATGCATTGAATACCAATGACTGAAAACCAGAAGAATTGTGGATGACATCAAGAGCATCACCCATGAAGAAAGCAAGAGGCCATTAAAAATACGAGAAAGAAAGAAAAGACCAAAATGGATGACAGAAGAGACTCTGAAACGTGCCCTTGAGAGAAGAGTAGATAAAGCAAATGAGAGAAATAACAAGGTTAAAGAGTTGAACAGAAGGCTTCAAAGAGCAGCTTGAGCAGACAAAGCCAATTGCTAAAATGAAATGTTCAAAGACCTGGAGTTAGAAAACCAAAAGGGAAGAACACTCTTGGCATTTCTCAAGCTAAAAGAACTGAGGAAAAAAA
>NW_006924821.1:0-705 GCF_000298275.1 Orycteropus afer afer | reverse complement strand
GTTTGTATATGCTGAATTAGTTACTGTTAAGATTAGTTTGAGTTAATTGAATATTCAAAATTCTGTAAAATTTTTAAGCACATTATGGTTTCAATTAGTCAAAATTTTTAATCAACTTAAAGAATAGCAGGGAAATGATACCTTACTTGTCCTTAAAACATATCCAAAATTAGTAGTAGTCTAGGAAAACTAATATACTTTTTGAAAGTGGGTGTTGCCAGTAAATTGAGTCGGACACTTCTAGGAATTAACACTCAGTTTGCACAAGATCACAAGAAACATCTCTTGACACTGGGAATGAAAAACAAAACAAAGCAAAACAATGCTGTCAAGTCAATTCTGACTCATAGCAACCTCCTTTGGGTTTCCAAGGCTACAAATCTTTATGGAAGTAGATTGTCCTATCTTCCTTCCCTGGAGCAGCTGGTGGGTTTGAACCACTGACCTTCTAGTTAGTAGACAAATGCCTTACCCACTACGCCACCAGAGCTCCTTGGGAATGAAAGAACTAAATAGAAAACACAAGTTTGTACAGAAAATATACTCCATATGAAATTTTAGAGAAGTACATTGACTTATAAGATTTATTTTGTAACCATGAACTATGGGTCTAATATGACTAAATTTGTTAATTTTCTCAGAAATGATAGTGAAATTGAATGGCTAATGTCAGAGCAAAATGGCAATATTGAACACTCTGACTTA
>NW_006924820.1:8367-13235 GCF_000298275.1 Orycteropus afer afer | reverse complement strand
TCCTTACATATTCTTGCAATGCTTCCTGTGTCACTCAACGTTTTGCCCATAGAATCTTTCAGTATTGCAACTTGAGGCCTGAATTTTTTCTTCAGTTCTTTCAACTTGAGAAATACTGACAGTGTTCTTTCCTTTGGTTTTTGAACTCTGAATCTTCACACATTTACTATAATACTTTACCTTTTCTTTTCAAACCACCCTTTGAAATCTTCTGTTCATTTCATGTAATTCATCATTTATTCCATTTGTTTTAGCTATTTTACATTCAAGAACAAATTTCAGAGTTTCTAGACTGTTGTTGTTGTTGTTATGTGCCATCGAGTTGGACCTGACTCATAGTGACCCCTCCTTGGGTTTCTGAGGCAGTATCACTATGGAAGTTGATTGCCCCATCTTCCTTCCGAGGAGTGGCTGGTGGGTTCGAACCACCAGCGTTCTGGTTAGCAGTCAAGTGCCTTAAGCATTACACTACCAGAGCTCCTTTCTAGACTGTAGACACTTGTTATTTTTGGTAATGGGAAAGGCAATATCCAACATGAGTGAAGTCTGCACAACTTGACCAAGGCAAATGAAGGCATTAAGATATATGCAACAATAGGAGACAATTTCAGTAAATGCTACAATGTACATAATATTGCAGCAACAATAAAAATAAAAATATATGAGTGTTGTTATATAGGTACATAGGTATGCATATATGAATATATGTGTGTGCACATATAGGTATATTAGTAGGCATATATACATGTTTGGTTGTGATGCATATATATTGATATATACAATAAAAAACATGGCAGTACAGTTATAGAGACTTCCTAGACATACATTAACACCTTGTGGGATTAGGACCATAGTTTTGTGGGTCATCTCTGTCAATTGGCATAACATAGTACATAAAGATAATTCCTGATACTAGTTTGATGAGTAGTATTGTCTTAAAAGTGTGTGAGCAACTATGTAAGATATAGCCACTGGTCTCTACTTATCTGGAGCAAAAAGGTAATTAAGGAAACCCAAGACTCAAAGAAGAAACTAATCAACAGGACTAATAGTCCACACAAACCACAGACTCTTTTGGCCTGAGATCAGAAGAACTAGCTTGCATTCAGCTACTATTACCAACCATTCTGACCAGGCACACAGTAGAAAGTCTTGGATAGAATGGGAGAAAAATGTAGAACAACTTTCAAATTCTTGAAAAAGTCCAGACTTACTTCCAGCAAGATGGTGGAATAGAGAGACCAGCTACACAGATCACCTTCAACAAACAAAAGAGAAACCAATTGACAAAGATACAGAATGTAATCCTGGAGCCCTGAGTTTTTGAAAGGAAGGATACAGAAGTGGATTAAATACAAACTAGTAGAAGAACCTTAAAGAAACAATAGATACGGAGACAAATGGAGCTGCAGACTGTCAGCTATCCTGACAGCACAGCCAGTTTGAATATTTATAAGTTGTGTTAGAACTTGGGCAGTAACTTAAAAATCAGCCCTGCTTGCCAAAGGCTGCATGGAAAACTATACTGGTGGCTGATGACTACAAAGGAAAACATCAAATAAGGAGACAAACTGAGCTGTGGACTTTCAGCTGTCCTGAGAGTGCAGTCATTTTGAATATTTACAAACAGTCCAGCCATTTTGGATATTTAAAGAGCCAGTGTTTCCAATCCTGCTGATCTAAGAATAGGCTCCACTTGCTGAGGACAGCACAGGCAACCATACTGGAGTGTGATGACTGGAAAGGAGACAGATGGTGAGTGGCTAAGTGCTGCCAAATAGTAAATAGAGGACCACAGTACCCTGCTTACACAGATATATCAAAAAAAAAAAAAAAAAAATCTTGGGTAAATCACACCAATATACAATAACTGATTAAATATAAATACAATGATTTCACAATGTCTTGAGGACAACAGACTGTCATAGTCCAAACAAAAAAGCAAGATAAAGTAGTAGAAACAAGGAACTAGAAAACATCCCTGTGGAAGAAGCAGCATTGGAATTCCCTGTTAAGGAATTCAAAAGAATTACATATAGGTACCTTCGATGCATTGAGAGAAAGATCAAGGAAAACATATACAAAACCTTTGAACAGTTTGGGAGGACAATACAAGAATAAAATAATAAAATAAATGAAAAATTAGAAATGATACAAAATTTATAGATAGAAATCCAGAAGATTAATACTAAAATTTCAGAAATAGATAAAACATTGAATGGGCAAAGGAGTAGAATAGAATCAATGGAAAACAGAATTAGTGAGGTTGAAGACAAATACCTTATTACTACTTTGGTAAGAGATCAATCAGAAAATATATCAAAACAAAATGAAGAAAGCCTAAGGTTTGTGTGGGATATGATCAAGAGGAACAATTTACATATAATTGGAATTCTAGAAGAGGAAGAGATAAACAAAAACAGAGAAAATTGTCAAAATTTTGTTGTAAGACTATTTCCCTGATATGATGAAATACAACAATATATCCATTCAATGAGTTCAACAAACCCCAACAAGGATAGAACCCAAAAGAAAATTACCAAGACACATCATCATCAAACTCCCCACAACCAAAGATAAAGAAAGAATCCTGAAAGCAGTGAGGGAAAAAGGAAAAGTTACTTACAAAGGGCAACCAATAAGACAAAGCTCAGATTTCTCGGCAGAAACCATCCAGGTGAGAAGGCAATAGGATGGTATAAAATCGTCCCTCAAATATGATGGTAAAATTAGGACATTCCCAGATAAGCAGAAATTATGGGAATTTGTTAAAATGAGACCAACCTTACCAGAGATATTAAAGGGAGTACTTTGGACAGATAACCAACAACAGCAAACAACAACTGATGATTAATACACATAATGATATAACACAGAAACCACCCAGTTATGGGATTATCCAAAGTAAGCCTTATAAGACTGTAAACAGAGAACCAGAGAAATCAATTGACAAATAAGAACAACTACAAACCAAAAAGAGGAGAAAAAATAGTGTAAGTACAGAAGTTCTAAAAAGTGAGGAAGTCAAGACAATTATGAGATAGAATGGACTGCTCTAAACTTGGGAAGAAAATTATAAATCAAAGTGTAACCTCAAAGAAAAATAATAAACCTTCACATCAAAATAAAAAAGAGGACAAATACAAATATTTAGCAAATAGTAAAACAACAGCAATGAAGAAAATTATAACATGATACATTAAAAAAAAAAAATGAGCTCAGCACAGAAAATTATATGGAACAAAGAAATCAGCAACACCATGACAAAACACATAACAAAATGATAGCAATGAATTCACACTTGCCCACAATTGCACTGAATGTAAATGTCTTAAATGTACCACTCAAGAGACAGAGAGTTAAAAACTGGATAAAAAAACATGACTCATCAATATGCTGTCTAAAAAGACATGCTTTAGAGACAAAGAGAAAAATAAACTAAAAATCAAAGGCTGGAAAAAGATATCAACATATTGCAATCAAAAAAGAGCAAGAGTGGCAATATTAATTTTTGATAAAATTGACTTTAAGACAAAAACCACCACAAGAGACAAGGAAGGACATTATATAATGATTAAAGGAACAAGTGAAAAAGAGGAGATACCATAATAAATATCTATGCACCCAATGAAAGAGCACCAAAATCATGTGTTAACAGAATTGAAAAGATAAATAGATGATGCCAGAGAAAAAGTAGGAGACTTTAATACACCACATTCAAGACAGAACAACTAGAAAGAAACTCAACAAAGAAGCAGAAGAATTAAACAATACAATCAACCTACCTGACCTTATAGACATCTACAGAGCACTTCACTCAACAACATAATAATATACATTATTTTCCTTTGCAAAAGGAATGTTCTCCAGGATAGACCAAAAATTAGGCCACAAACCAAGCCTCAATAAATAAAAAAGACATTGAAATACTGCTAAGCATCTTCTCAGATCACAATGATATAAAATTATAAATCAACAATAGGAAAATCAAAATAGGAAAAAGAGCAAACACATGGAAACTAAATAACACCCTCCTTAAAAATTACTGGGTAACAGAAGAAATAAAAATAAAAATGAAATTAAAAAATTCCTTGAATCCAAGGAGATTGAAAACACAACATACCAAAATATTTGGGACAGAGTAAAAGCAGTGGTCAGAGGGCAATTTATAGCAATAGATGTACACATCAAAAAAGATGAAAGAGCCAAAATCAACACTTTAACCCAGCACCTCCAATAATTAGAAATAGAGAAGCAAAAAATGCCTACAGTCACCAGAAGAAAAAGAAATAACAAAGATTTGAGCAGAAATAAATGAAACAGAAAATAGAAAGACAAAAGAAAAAAATCAACAAGACTAGAAGTTGGTTCTTTGAAAAGATTAATAAAATTGAAAAACACCAGCAAAGTTAACAAAGCAAAAAAGAGAGAGAGAATAAAAATAACACAAATAAGAAATGAATTGGGCAATGTCACAACAGAACAAACTGAAATAGAAAGGATAGTATCAAGATACTATGAAGAACACTACTCCAACAAATTTGAAAATCTAGAAGAAATTGAAAGATTTTTAGAAGCATACTACTTACCTAAACTAACACAACAAACTGAGGTGGTAAATTTGAACAATCTAACAAAAAAGCAATTGAACAGGTCATTAAAAAAAAAAAATTCTGTCCCAGACTGTTTCACTGGAAAATTCTACCAAACATTCAAAAAACAACTGATACTTATCCTACTCAAACTATTCCAGAACATCAAAAAAGATGGAATCCTCCTAAATTCATTTTATGAAGCAAATATTACCTTGATACCAAAACCCAGTAAAGACATCACTGAAAAGGAAAACTACAGACCAATATCCCTCA
>NW_006924820.1:6610-7396 GCF_000298275.1 Orycteropus afer afer | reverse complement strand
CCTGCCATGTGGTTTGGTAACATTGGGACTGTGCCATTTTATTTGTCAACCTTGGGCTTGTAAGCCTCAGCAATCATTAGCTGCCTGTGTGAAGAGATGCCTCTAGCTTCAGTGGGCCAGAAGCAGAAGGCAGGACTGAAGCCTAAGGCTGAGGGGCTTTCACCCAGCCCCTAGATCCTGGCACTTTGAACTTGGACTTAGGCTTCCAAACTGTAAGAGAATAAACTCCTGTTTGTTAAAGTTATCCCATTTGTGGTATATTTCTGTCAGAGCGGCACTAGGTAACCAGAACAATTGTGAAAATGTCAATACTACCCAAAGCAATCTATACATTCAATGCAATCTCAATCCAGATCCCATCAACATTCTTTAATGATATGGAAAAAACAATCACTAATTTTATACAGAAAGGAAAGAGATCTCGGATAAGTAAAACACTATTGAAGAAGAACAACAAAGTAGGAAGTCTCTCATACTCCCAGATCTGAAAATCTACTATACAGTCACAGTAGTCAAAACAGCCTGGCATTGGTACAATGACAGACACATAAACCAGTAGAATAGAATTGAGAACTGAGAAATAGATCCATAGACCTATGGTCAGCTGATCTGTTACAAAGAGCCACAATCCGTTAAACAGGGAAGCAATAGTCTCTTTTATAAATGGTGCTGGCAAGAGTGGTTATCTATTTGCAGAAAAATGAAACAATCCATATCTCACACAATACAAAAAAACTAACTCCAACACCGCATAACGTGGATGAACTTGGAGGACATTATGCTGAG
>NW_006924820.1:4253-5329 GCF_000298275.1 Orycteropus afer afer | reverse complement strand
CTAACTCCAGATGGATCAAAGACTTAAATGTGAAACTTAAAACTGTAAAGTTCATCAAGGAAATAATAGAGGCAAACTTAAAACCAAAAAAACCAAACACTGCCGTCAAATCGGATCCAACATAAAGTGGTCCCCTTCTTGAGTTTCTGAGGCAGTATCGCTACAGAAGTAGATTGCCCAATCTTCCTTCTGAGGAGTGACTGATGGGTTTGAACCGCCAGCCTTCTGGTTAGCAGTCAAATGCGTTAGGCACTATGCCACCAGAGCTCCTAGAGGCAAACTTAGGGGCACTAATTTATGGCATATATAAATTACCAAGCATAACCCCAAATGCACAAACAACAGCAGATAAACTAGATGATTAGGACATGAAACACGTGGCACAAAGTCCAAAAGTATTATAATGACCAGAATTACTGGTCAGATGGAGTCTGGTGGGGCCCCCAAGACTATGAAACTGGGCCTGGAATAAAACCCATTCCCAAGGGCTGTCTCTCAGTACAATAGTAATAAGTACAATAGTAAATAAGTCGTACAGGCAGACCACTCAACCCACGGTGACACACCCACATACTCTATGGAGATACATCCCTTGGAGCAATTGGCCAAGAGGCACCAGAGGGGCAACATTCACATGGAGGAGAATCAGGACATGCAGGAGTGTACAACTATGAAGGGCACGGGGTGGGGGTTACTGGGAAGGGAGCAGAAGAGAGTGGGTTAGGGTTAGGGATGGTAATTGGAAAGTGAAACCAAATGTACATGAAATGTTGAATGTAAAACAAATTCTGCTCTGTAAATTTGCACCTAAAAGCACAATTAAAAAAAAAAAAAAGTGCTTTTAAAGCCTTCTCCAAAACAGGAAAAAAAAAAAATACAGATTGGGACAAAATATTCAGCAACGATATACCTGACAAGGGACTTTTCTGTAAAATTCATAGAAAACTCCAACACCTCAACATAAAAAAGACAAAAAATCCAATTAAAAAGTGGGCAGAAGACATGAATAGACAGTTCACCAAAGAAGATATTCAGGTGCCCAACAAATAGATGAAGAAATGTTCATGCTCATTAGC
>NW_006924820.1:2072-3567 GCF_000298275.1 Orycteropus afer afer | reverse complement strand
AGAATCTGTGAGATATCGCACAGTGTGGATGAACTTGGAAGACATTATGCTGAGTGAAATAAATCAATCACAGAAGGACAAATAATTTGTTATTTCACTATTCTAAAAAGTCAAGGAAAGGTTTATATGTGGAAGAAAACATTTTTTGTTGGTTACCAGGGATGGGAGGGGAGGAAAGGGAACACTGCTAGAAAGATACAGACAAGTAGTGATTTGGGTAAAGGGAAAGACAATGTACTAAAATTGAGTGATCAACACAGTGGCACTGAGGAAAAGCAAGACACAGAGAGGTACACAAGAGGTACAGACAATGAAGGCAAACTATTTTACATATACAATACTGTGTTGTAAATTATAACAAACATTAATCTATGGGTAAATAGTTGAATAGACAAGCTGAATGATCAGGTATGTCTAGGCAAAAGGGACCATATATAAGGTTTGCAGATGCTATTTCTACTTAAGTATTTGTATGTGCTGTAAGAATGTCCAAATATACAATAGAGCTAACAAGGGGCAAAGTCATGATAACTTCTTGGCCACAGCTATCCACCCTGAGAGAGCAAGTAGTTGGACCGGTGGGTTCAGGAGCATGGTCACAGGGAACATCAAGCTCAATTGTCATAACATACTACAAAAAATATTTTTCTACATCCTACTTTAGTGAGTGGGATCTCTGGTGGCATAGTGCCTAAGACATTTGACTCATAACCAGAAGGCTGGAGGTTCAAACTCACCAGCCACTCCTCAGAAGGAAGATTGGGCGATCTACTTCCATAGAGATACTGCCTTGGAAACCCAAGGAGGGGTTGCTATGAGGTGGATTCAACTAGACGGCAGTGAGTTTGATTTTGTTTAGACTTTGGTAAGTAGCGACTGGGGTCTTAAAAGCTTGCAAGTGGCCATGTAAACGCAACAATGGGTCTCTTCTTGTCCAGAGCAAAGAAGAATCAAGAAAACCAAAGATGCATAGAAAAAAATTTGTCCTAGGGACTAGTAGTCCATGCGACCCTCAACTTATATAACCATAAGACCAGAAGAACTAGGTGCCCAGCTACCACAGTCAACCACTTGGAAAGGTATCAGTGCAGGAGATCATCGATAGAGTGGGAGAACAATGTGGAATAAAACTCAAAATGATAATAAAAAAAAAAAAGCTTTATTGGTGTGATAGAGCCTGTAAGTCCCCTGAAACTATGGCCCCTAGTTACCCTTCAGGTCTGGAACTGAACTCACTCCTGTGGCTTCCAGACAAAAAATAGACAGTCATATAGGGTGAACATTTACATCAGGTAGATACACTCCGTAGAGTGATCAATCATGGGAGAACAGAAGAGCAGTGTTTGCACAGGGAGATATTGGGGGGAGGTATGCATAGAAAAGGATACAGGGAAGAGGTAACTACAGGGAGGAAGTGTGAAGACAGCTGTTACGTTGTGGGGAACTGCAGTGAATGTCATGAAACAAAATATGTATGAACTGCTGTATGGAAAAT
>NW_006924820.1:0-462 GCF_000298275.1 Orycteropus afer afer | reverse complement strand
GCCATCCTTCTGGTTAGCATTCAAATGCCTTAGTCACTATGCCACCAGAACTCCTCCATGAGTAATGTCTCCCCTCCCCCCTTAAACAATAAACTGTACATGCAGACGAAATGGTCAACATTTACACAAAAGCAATGATGAGAAGGCAAAGAAGGGCAGGGAAGTTAAATCAATGAAAATAGAACAAACAGAATTAAAATAATGAGAATGCTGATGCATTGTGAAAATTGTACCCAATGTCATGGAATAGTGTGAAAAAAATTGTTAATGGGAATTCCATTACTAGGAATATATCCTAAAGATGTGAGAGATAGCACACAAACAGACATATGTACACCTATGTTCATCGCAGCAAAATTCACCATAGCAAAGAGATGGAAACAACCTAAATGTCCATCAACAGATGAGTGGATAACCAAATTATAGTACACAATCGAGTACTATGCCACATTAAAGAACAAT
>NW_006924819.1:4342-12026 GCF_000298275.1 Orycteropus afer afer | reverse complement strand
TGATTTGAGATGATCCAGGGAAAGTTTCCTTTCTTTGCCCCCAAAAGCAAGACAAACAACCATTCAGAAACCCTCTTCTAAATGCTAATTGTAGCCTTTCTATCCTCAGATTATAGCACTCTGTGAGTTGTTCTTTCAGTGAAACTACAGGGGAAAGAGTGAAAATAATTTAAAACTTGAGTCCACCATACCTTACTGTGGGTGATTTCAAGCAGTTGGAAGAAGAAAGACAATGGAATGGTTGGGATGTGGGGTGAGTGAAGGGGTGATGGATACATGAAAACAAACTTCTCAGCTGTGTTCTTTGCAAAGACTCCATGAGTTACCTATTGCTTTTTCCAAATGGCGTTTGTTTCTAAAGATAACAGGGTGGTTAACTGCTGCAGATGATAGATCTTGGATGCAGATAAAGATTTAAGCATACTTTAATGACAGTAAATCTCCTTTTATAAATAGCAGTTATGTCCATATTTTTTTTCTCCCTGACTTCTGTGGAAACAGAAAATATCCTCTAGGCTTTTGTAAGCATATTTTAAATCCACCCTGAGACCTATTTCCCAGAATGAATAATTCCAATAGCCATTTATCCTCAGTCTGTTTCATCAATACAAGAAATCCCCTCTGCCTTCTTAGGCACACACTGGGAAGTCTAACTTTTCCAAAGCTAAAAACGATGGTAATTTCTAATGATGAGAGCTCTCCTAGGGAATCCATTAGAACAGAGAGGCCTCTGTGAGTGCCTGTCCTGCCCTCTGGCCTCATCCATGAAAACCTGGCCTCTGGCATTAGGTATCTACCTATTTTAGTTTCCTAGAGCTGCCAAAACAAAATACCACTGTCAAAAAAAATTAAAAACTGACATCTTACTTTGATTTCAAGGGGTGAAAGCCTGACTCGAACAGCAAAACTATTTACTTTTTATTTTTTATCCAAAACCAGGAAACAGTACCTACTGAACAATGTTGTCAGTTTACCTCTTCCAGCTCAAAATACTCATAACAATTTAATTCCCTCATGACTTAACGAAAAAGATTCTGTGCTTTCTTAATTTTAATTTCAAATTGTTGCATAACTACACATATATAAAAGACCAAAATTTCAAGAGATACTTTTTTAAATACTGACTCAATGATCAGTCCTTAAGCACTTTGTCACCACGGAACCTTGTATTACTTGTATTTAAATCTCTAAAGTCTCCAATCCTCAGGAGAGAGTTTTTCACCTTTTTGCAAGGAGATGGACCACCTCCAGTTTATTAAATCACCAGAGCTCCTATTTAATCATAGAGCAATCAAATATGATGTTATTGTTTTGAGCTAATCCAAAAGGTTATTTTTTCTCAACAACTGTAATTAGTGTACTTTGAGTCACTAGTTTTTAGAAACAAAATTATGCATACAGATTAACTGCTCCAAATAAACCCTGTTTTAATTTATGTTTCAATTATTTTTAACACCAAAAAGCATGTGTATGGGGTGGGGGAGGGCATTTAAGAACAGAAATTTCTCACAGTACAAATCAAGATGGCTGTCTTATTGATTCCTTCTGGGGGCTTTGAGAAAGGAACTATTCCATGCGTCTCTCCTGGTCATTAGATTGCTCCTGGCAATCCTTAGCTTGTAGATAGATCCTCACATGTTGTATGTCTTCCCTGTATGTGACTTTTTCTGTGTCTCTTGTCCCTTTTATAAAACACCACTCAGATGAAGTAGGAATTAGGACCCCCCCTACTTTGGTATGACTTCCTTTAACTTAATTGATAACAAAAGAAAGATTCTATTTCCAAGAAAGGTCACCTTTACAGATACAAGGGTTAGGACTTCTACATATCTTTTGAAGGGACACCATCAATCCATGCCACTACCAATTTGACCACAGTAGATTGGACAATGAGATGCAGCCCCTCTACAGCCTGGCGAGCAGGATGAGGCTGCTCTACCCAACTAGGAAAGGTGATACTGTTTAACAGAGTCAATTAGAGCTTGGAGGAGTGAGAGATCAATTTGTATTCAAAACATACAGACAAAATTAGGAATCCATAGGATGTAAAGAAGAGGTATTGTTGTTAGATGTTGTTGAGTCCATTCACCTCATAGTGAGCTATGTAGAACAGAACAAAACACTGTCCAATCCTATGCCATTCTCACCATCATTGCTATATTTGAGCCCATAGTTGTAGCCACTGTGTCAATCCATCTCGTTGAGAGTATTGCTCTTTTTTGCTGATCCTCTGCTTTTCCAAGCATGATGTCTTTCTCCAGGTCCCTCCTGATAACATCTCCAAAGTATGATGTCCTTTACTTAAGATGAAGTTACACCATCCTTTCTTCTAAGAAGCATTCTGGCTGTATTTCTTTCAGGACAGATTTGTTCATTCTTCTGGAAGTCCATGGTATATTCCACATTTTTCACCAATACCATAATTCAAATGCATCAATTCTTCTCTGGTCTTCCTTATTCATTGTCCAGCTTTGGCATGCATGTTAGGTGATTGAAGATACCATGGCTTGGATCAGATGCACTTTAGTCTTCAAAGTGACATCTTTGCTTTTTAACACTTAAAAAGGTCTTTTGTAGCAGATTTGCCCAATGTTTGTTTGATTTCATGACTGCTGCTTTCACAGATGCTGATTAAGGGTAAAATGAAACCCTTGACAACTTCAATCTTTTCTCCATTTATCGTGATGCTATTTATTTGTCCAGTTATGAGGATTTTATTTTCCCTATATTGAGATGTAATCCATATTGAAGGCTCTAGTATTAGGTCTTCATCAGTAAGTGCTTCAAGTTCTCTACACTTTCAGTGATCATGGTTGTGCCATCTGCATATTGCAGGTTGTTAATGACTCTTCCTCCAATGATGATGCCACCTTCTTCTGCATATAGTTCAGCTTCACAGATTATTTGCTCAGCATACAAATTGAATAATTATGGTGAAAGAATACATCTCTGACATAGATCTTTTCTGATTTTAAACCATACAGTATCCCCTTGCTCTGTTCAAAAGACTGCCTCTTTTTCTATGTACAGGTTCTACATCAGCACAATTAAGTGTTCTGGAAATTCTCATTCTTCACAATGTTATCTATAATTTATTATGATCCACATAGTCAAATGCCTTTGCGTAGTCAAGTAAACATCTTTCTGGTATTCACTGCTTTCAGCCAAAATCCATCTGATGTCAGCAATAACATCCCTCATTCTTGTCTTCCTCTGAATCTGACTTGAATTTCTGGCAGTTTCCTATTGACATACTGCTACAACAGTTTTCTTTTAAATTATCTTCAGGAAATTTTACTGCGTGTGGTATTTATGATATCAAAAACAAACAAACAAACAAACAAAAAAACCCAAACTCACTGACATTGAGTTGATTCTGACTTATAGCGACCCTCATTGTTTCTGAGGCTGCAAATCTTTACAGAAGTCGATTGCCTCATCTTCCTTCCATGGAGCAGCTGGTGAGTTTGAACCACCAAACTTCTGGTTAGTAGTCAAATGTCTGAGGCACTGCGCCACCTATTGTTCAATAATTTCTGCATTCTGTTGGATCACCTTTTTTTGGATTGGATACAAATACGTATCTCTTCCATTTGGTTGGCCGGGTAACTGCCTTCCAAATTTCTTGGCATAGACAAATGAGTCCTTCCAGAGTTACATCTGATGTTTAACATTATAATTGGCATTCCCTCAATTCCTAAAGTTTCATTTTTGCCCTAATGCCTTTGGTATAGCTTGGACGTCTTCTTTAAGTACCATCTGTTCTTGATCATATGCTACCTCCTGAAATGGTTGAATGTAAACTAATTCTTTTTGGTACAGTGACTGTGCATTCTTCCTTTCTTTGATGCTTCCTGTATCATTCTGTATTTTACCCACAGAATCCTTCAATAATGCAACTCGAAGCTTGAAATTTTTCCTCAGTTCTTTCAGCTTGCTGAGCGTGTTGTTCCTGTCTGGTTTTCTAACTCCAAATATGCGCATATTTCATTATAATACTTTACTTTGTCTTCTCGAGCTGTCCTGTGGAATATTCTCTTCAGTTCTTTCACTTCATCATTTCTTCCATTCTATGTTCAAAATCAGGTTTCATAAGTCTCTTCTGACATCCATTTTGGTCTTTTCTTTCTTTCCTGAGTTTTTAATGACCTTTTGCTTTCTTCATGTATGATATCTTTGGTGTCGTTCCACAACCTGTCTGGTTTTCAGTCGTTGTTGTTGTTGTTGCTGTTATTTGCCGTCGAGTCAGCCCTGACTCATAGCGACCCCTCCTTGGGTTTCCAAGGCTGTATCACTATGGAAGTAGATTGCCCCATCTTCCTTCCGAGGAGTGGCTGGTGGGTTTGAACCGTCAGCCTTCTGGTTAGCAGTCAAGTGCCTTAACCACTATGCTACCAGAGCTCCCTAAAGAAAGTTGGCTGATGGTAAATCAGATGTTGAGTCAACTTCATTCCTTGAGTCAGTCCCAAGACAGGAGCAGCAGATGCCTTTTTCTGAGGACATGACCACCACCCTCCCTTGCACTTATGCTCTGACTTCCATGAGGCATCCATTTCTGTTTTTCTTTCATCACCACCAACCAGGTAGCACTAATGTATCTTTGTTCCTTGCAATATGGAAGCATTCAGCAAGGATGAACTTGAGAATTGTTCCTTTCCTTCATCTGCAAAGGAAAAATTAGGATGTTGGGGTGTCTACACCAATAGTCTGAAGTCTCATGGATAGCTTTGTTATTTCTCCACAATTCTTTATTCATATGCCCCCATATTGACATTCCATGCATCAATATTTTTATGGAAACATCCTTCATTTTCTTATGAAACAAATTAATAAATGCTTCAACTTATGGATAAATCTATACTACACAGCTTCATCATGTCTTTTCTGATATTTCTAAGCAAAAGAAATCATATCTAACATTCACAGGAGAGAGAGCCCAGAAATGCAGCTGTGAAAGCAGCTCAAGATCCACAAGAATTAATATGCTGACTATCTTGGAGCAGAAACATATTTCTCCAAAATAGCCATGAATTTTTTGAGCTAGGAGCAGTGGTGCTATGGCAGCTAGAAGGAGTTGTAAGATATTGTACCTGTCTTTAAACAGCAGACATTGTGACTATATATAAACAAAGGAACATGAGTGCATATTTAGAGAGAAGAATGATTTAATTTGGGGTTAAGTGGAAAATTGAACTGGTGAGGATCATTTGAACCTTGATTTTTGAACACTTTAAATCTCAGAATGAGGGATTTAGAATCCTATAATAACATTCTGAAGATAGTAGAGTATACTCATTAGGAACATGGTCTCTGACATCAGACAACTTAGAGTCCAGATCTTAGGCTTTCCACTGACAATCTCTGTAAATTTGGTCCTAATGAATATTCACCTCTGTAACTGGGTCAACAAGTCTCTACATCTGGAAGACTGGTTGCAAACATGAACTAAAACACTGCCTGACCCAGACAAAGTGGCCAACCACTGGTAGCTATATTCATTGTTAGGTTGTTTTCAGTTGCTACTGAGTCAACTCTGACTTATGGTGACCCATGTATAACAAAAAGAAATGTTGCCTGGTCTTGCATTATTTTCAAGATTGTTGGTTTGCTCCAGTCCATTGTTGTAGCTGAATACTTTCCAACTTAGGGGGTTCATCTTCCAGCACTATATTGGACAATATTCTGTGAGATCCTGCAGTGTAGTGAATTACTTGGAATGGTCCTTCTAGCCATGGGCTTTGTGACCCCCCACGAGATGACTATGGGATTATGCAAATATGAAGTGCTTGTGGCCCACCAAGGGGTTGGATAGCTTGCTAATAATGTAAATAAGGTACACAGCATCCTCATGGGGTAGACCATGGAAATAAGTTGTATGGAACCCTAATTAGTCAGTTTTGTTATCTGCTAGGCTTAAAATGAGCCATCCCAGAGGCAGAAAAGGAGAACCTCACTACCATCAAGAAAGAAGAGCCAGGAGTAGAGAGCATCCTTTGGACTCAAGATCCTTATACTGAACTTCCTCAATGCAGGAGATAGACAGCTTTGACACCAGAGATGATGACAAGCAGCAGCAGAGAAATTTATTATCTCAGAGTTCTGGAGAATCCTTTTCCATGTTTTTTCCTGTTTTGGGTAGCCCCGGGTCTCTCTTGGTATTCTTGAAGTATAGATGCTTCTTCACATGGCATTTTCTCCTGTGTGACCTTATCTCCTTGAGATAAGGTTCTCCCTTTTTGTAAGACACCACTCAGGAGGGATTAAGACACTCCCTACTCTGTCATGAACTCTTTAACTTAATTGATCACATCTTCAAAAAAAGACTCTATATCCAAACAAGACCACATTCACAGGTGCAGGGGTGACCTATATATTTTGGGGACATAATTCAAAAACTGTTGCAGCAGTATATTGACAGAGAACTTCTAGAGGTGCAAGCTAGATTCAGAAGAGGACGTGGAACAAGGGATATCATAGCTGCTGTCAGATGGATCTTGGCTCAAGGCAAAGAATACCAGAAAGGTGTTTACTTGTGCTTAATTGACTATGCAAAGACATTTGATTGTGTGGACCATGACAAATTATGGATAACATTGAGAAGAATGGGAATTCCCGAACACTTGATTGTACTCATGAGGAGTGTGTACCTTGACCAGAAGGCTGTCATTCTAACGGAACACTACATGGTTTAAAATCAAGAAGGGAGTGCATCAGGGCTTTATCCTTTCCCCATACTTATTCAATCTATATACTGAGCAAATAATCCGAGAAGCTGGACTATATGAAGAAAAATGTGGCATCAGTATTGGAGGAAGAATCACTAACAATCTGAAATACTCTGATAATACAACTTTGCTTGCTGACAGTGAGGGTGACTTGAGGCACTTACTGATGAAGGTTGAAGAATACAGTCTGTAGTATGGATTACATCTCAATATAAAGAAGACAAAAATCCTCACAACTGGACCAATAAGCAGCATCACAATAAATGGAGAAAAGATTGAAGTTGTCAAAGAATTCATGTTGCTTGGTTCTACAATCGAGGCCAATGGAAGCAGCAGCCAGGACATTAGATGACATGCAGCACTGTGCAGGTCGGCTGTGAAGGAACTCTTTCAAGTACTGAGGAACAAGGATGTCTCCTTGAGGACTCAGGTGCACCTGACACAGGCCATGATATTTCCAGTCACCTTATATGCATGTGAGAGCTGGACAATGAATAAGGAAGACCAAAGAAAACTTGGTGCTTTTGAGTTGTGGTGCTGGCAAAAAATGCTGAAGGTACCATGGACTGCCAAAAAAATAACTAATCTGTCCTGGGAGGAAGTGCAGCCAAGATGCTCCTTGGAAGCTAGGATGGCCAGACTTTGTCTCACCTACTTTGGTCATGTTGTCAGAGGGGACCATTCCCTGGAGAAGGATGTCAGGCTTGGTAGGGTGGAGGGTCAACGAAAAAAGGGAAGGCCTTTGATGAGATGGATTGACACGGTGGCTGCGACAATGTGCTCAAGTATAGCAAGGATCATGGAGCTGGCACAGGATTGGGCGGTGTTTCAATCTGCTGTGCATGGGGTTGCTATGAGTCGGAAGTGACTCGTTGGCACCTAACAACAATTCAATCCATAACCCCCACCAATTCTTTTTTTTTTTTTTTTAATTTTATTTTGACTTGGGTGAAGATTTA
>NW_006924819.1:0-508 GCF_000298275.1 Orycteropus afer afer | reverse complement strand
CTTCTGTGTCTGTGTTAATTGGTTTCCCTTTTCTTTGTTGAAGAGGGTCTGTGCAATCCTTCTGCCTAGTCCGCCATCTTGCCAGAACTCCCCCCACCAATTCTTACGGTAATTTGTGACAACTGTTCTAGGAAATGAATACATGAAATACATACTGCACACTGATTATAAAACACTGGCTACAAAAAAATGTTTTAGCTTCCAGGTCACAGAGTCCCAAACATGAGACAATGTGTTGAGCTTTTCTCTTGTTCTTCCACAGTAGAAAACAGAATTTTAAAATATAAGGTGGAGAAAAAGGTGAAAAGGACAAAGCAAAAGCAAAGATCAATGCAAAATAAACTATTGAGGTGCCTATAGACTATATAGGAGCTGTGGTAGCATTGTGCCTAAGGCACTTGACTGCTAACCAAAAGGCTGGCGGTTCAAACCCACCAGCCACTCCTCGGAAGGAAGGTTGGTCAATCCTACTTCCGTAGTGATACTGCCTCGGAAACCCAAGGAGGGG
>NW_006924818.1:11261-12004 GCF_000298275.1 Orycteropus afer afer | reverse complement strand
CCTCATTTGTCAATTGATGTCTCTGGTTCCCTGTTTACAACTTGTAGGCTTATTTACTTTGGATACTTCCATAGCTGGGTTGGTTTCTGGGTTAAATCATCATGTGTGTTAATGTTCAGTTGTTGTTGGCTGTTGTTGCTTCTCTCCAAAGGGCACTCTTTAACAACTCTTGTAAGGTTGGTCTGGTTTTAACAAATCCTCTTCATTTTTTGTTATCTGGAAATGTCCTAATTTCACCATCATCTTTGAGGGACAATATTGCGGGGTATATAATTCTTCATTGGAAGTTTTTCTCTTTCAGTGTTTTACATATACCATACTGTTGTTTTAAGTGTTTGACAAAGCAGTACTGAGAGAAGCTACCCTAAATTAAAATGTGCCAGAATACTTTGATGTGTCAGTCTGAAACCAGTGCTAAAACAGATTATGGTGAAGACGAGGGGAAGGTTTGCAAGCTCCAGAAATTTATCTTAAAAAGCAAACATAAAGAACAATTTTTCATAAAGTTCCACTGAACTAAGATGACTGAAAAGGTGGAGGAGAATTGTATGCAGTGAACATGTGGCTTAGAGATACCCCACCAATTCAACATTATGACGAACAAATGCATTTGTGTGTATTCTCTTGAGGAATTTCTAATGTGGAGGGTATCTTTTCTTCTTTTTTTGTGTTAGTAGTATGAGGAGGAGGGTTTTGTGGAATTGGTTTATTGGTGGGAGGGGATGGCTCCCAATTCAGGCTAG
>NW_006924818.1:9131-10446 GCF_000298275.1 Orycteropus afer afer | reverse complement strand
TAAGGCACTTGACTGTTAACCAGTGGGCTGGTGGTTCAAACCTACCAGCCACTCCTCAGAAGGGAGGTTGGGCAATCTACTTCCATAGTGATACTGTCTCAGAAACCCAAGGAGGGGTTGCTATGTGTCAGGTCTGACTCAGCAGCACATAACAACAATTGTGGGTTTACACTGAACCACACATTCTCTGCCTTGCTCCCCTCCTCATCCCCATCCTGCCCAGCTCAGACCACCTTTATGTAGGGCAAGTGAGTCGCTAGTCACATAATACTACGTTACAATCCAGGGCCAAGCTGCATTCATGCCGATGAGTCCAGGCACACTGGCTATTTTCAGCGCTTTATGGGAACATGGCAGCTGAATCAGTACTCTATAAAGTGTGTTCACTTTATTATGGAGGAGATAGGGAAATGTAACCCATTATGATGCAAAGAAACACAAATATAGGACTTCTTCAATGCCAGAAAGAGTGTCTTTCTGCTTTGGACTTTGTGACTTATTTGAGTTTTTGTATCACAAATTATGCTTTTTATGTAAAATACTACTGAAAAGAACCAATTGGTAGAAATGTGAAATTAAAAAAAAAAATCAACTTCTGTATTTCGTTGACTTTGCATTTCCAGATAAAATACAGGATACACACTAGTCTGTTTAGATTTGAGTTTCAGATAAAAAATGAATAATGTTTTCACATGTTATATCCCAAATATTCCATGGGACACACTTGTGCAAAAAAATGTATTCAGTGTTTATGTGTAATTCAAAGTTCAATGTATTTTATTTGCTAATTATCCCAACCACAAAATAATCACATTCTCAGTTATTTAAGAAATACTTTTGAGTATCTGACCCTTTTCTTCCCCTCCTATTGTGATTTTACTTTTATTTCATGACATTCAGAAAAAACCATATACTTTGATTTTAAATATGTATTTTTGTATAGAAAACACTTAAAATCCACTACCATCCAGTCTATTCCAACTCATAGCCACCCCCATAGGGATTCCAAGGCTGTAGAGGTTTACAGAAGTAGATTGTCCCATCTTCCTCCTACAGAGCAGCTGGGGGTTAGAACCCTTGACATTCTGGTTAGCAGCCAAATGTCTTACCTGCTATGCCACCAGAGCTCCTTTGTGTACCTACATAGTATACATATATTTATGTAACTTGCTGTTAGGTGCCAAGGAGTCAATCCCAACTCATAGTGACTCCATGTGACAGAGTAGAACTTCCCATAGGGTTTGTTTTTTTTTCCCCAAAAAAATAGGGTTTTCCAGGCTGCAATCATTATGGAAGGAGCTCTGGTGATGCAGTG
>NW_006924818.1:5864-8825 GCF_000298275.1 Orycteropus afer afer | reverse complement strand
TCATATATTATATGATATACACACCACCTGAACATGAGCTGAATTGACTGTTGTTGACATAGCCACTCGAGGAAATGTATCCGGTGACCAGTTGTCCTACCTTATCATCATTTTGAGACTGCGAAAGGACGTGGTCTCCTGTCCAGTTTAGCTTCGGGGAGCCTCCTGCGGAACGGGAAAGAGGCAGTGAGCCGGTTGTGGTTTTACTTATAATTCACAAGAATTTCAGAAAAAAATATGTACTTTCATTTTGTACACACACACACATTCTCTCTCTCAAAAACCAAACTCACTGCCATCGGGTAATTTCTGACTCATAGCGACCCCTCCTTGGGCTTTGAGGCCATATCTCTACGGAAGTAGATTGTCCAGGCTTCCTCCAGAGGAGTGGCTGGTGGGTTTGAGCCGCCCGCCTTCTGGCTGGCACACACACGTATACATATGTGTGCATATATAAAGTATACAAATATGTGTGTATGTTGCAGAAGCTCTGGTGGCGTAGTGCCGAAGGCATTTGACTGCTAACCAGAAGGTTGGCGGTTCAAGCACACCAGCCACTCCGCAGAAGACTGGACAACCTCCTTTCGCAAAGATTTACCACCTCCGAAACCCAAAAGAGGTCGCTATGAGTCGGAATTGACTCGATGGTAGTCAGGTTTTTTATTCTTTTGAAACGTTTATTGGAGAAGATCACCAGGACTTTCTTCTTCAATGTCACTGGATGGGTTTGAACCGCCAACTTTAACCATAGGTGTATACATACATATATATGCACACACACACATAACTTTATTCACCCTAAAGAATTCTGGTGGTGCAGTAGTTAGAGCATTCAGCTGCTAAACAAAAGGTCAGCAATTCAAACCCAATCAATCATTCCGTGGAAGAAAGATGAGGCAGTCTGCTTCAGTAAAGGTTTACGGCCTTCAAAAACCTATGGGGCATTTCTACACTATGTTGTTGTTACGTGCCGTCGAGTCGGCCCCGACTCATAGTGACCCCTCCTTGGGTTTCC
The DNA here is from genome assembly GCF_000298275.1 of Orycteropus afer afer. Classification (NCBI taxonomy): domain Eukaryota; kingdom Metazoa; phylum Chordata; class Mammalia; order Tubulidentata; family Orycteropodidae; genus Orycteropus; species Orycteropus afer. The sequence continues at coordinate 7,810 of NW_006924818.1, read as the reverse complement.
GAGGCAGTACCACTACGGAAGTAGGATTGCCCAACCTTCCTTCCGAGGAGTGGCTGGTGGGTTTGAACCACCAGCCTTCTGGTTAGCAGTCAAGTGCTTTTGCCACTATGCTACCACAGCTCCTTCTACACTATAGGGTTGCTGAATGGGAATTGACTTGGTTTTTGGTGGCAGCTCTGGTGTCGTGTACTCCCTAAGGCATTTGAGGGCTAACCAGAGGGCGGCAGTTCAAACCCACCCACACACACACACACCAGCCAATCCTCGGAAGGAGGGTTGGGCTATCTACTTTCATAGTGATACTGCCTCGGAAACCTAAGGAGGGGTCGCTATGAGTTGGATCCGACTCAACAGCAGTGTGTTTCGTTTTGGTTTTTGGTACTAACCATAGAGCATATAACATATGATCACACACAGCCACACACCATGCAAACACAAGCAGAAGTAGCTGCTGTTGATACAGCACTCGGTTAAGTGTATCATGTGGCGGCTTGTCCTTCCTTTACGTTAGTTCAAGTTGAGAGTGAGAAAGGACGTGGTCTCCTGTCCAGGTTACACTTGGCGAGCCTCCTGCGGAACCGGAAGGAGGCAGTGAGCCGGTTGTGGGGCCGGCTGCTTTACGCAGCTACACTCAACCTTTCAAGTAGGCGGGCAGGCGGCGGTCCTGCAGGCTAGGGGAGGAGGCTCGTCCACAGTCCTGGGAACAGCTCCTTGGTTTCCTTAGCTTTGTGCCGCTGCAGGAGGCCGAGTTCTGGGAGCCCAGGCAAGGATGATGTTGCAAGGCTCTCCAGCGAGCCCGCTGTTTCCGCGGCAGCAATGGCTCCGGTGTGCGGCTTGCGCAGCCTTGACGGGGCCTATGGGCATCGGGGGAAAACGTCCCTGCTGGTCCAGGAGCCCCAAGCCCCGGTCCCCGCGAGGTCACCGCTCTCGCTCCCACTCTTGCTTCAGGCGGTGGACCCTCATGGCTCAGCCCTCAGCTGGGGGAGGATTCAGCAAAGCTCCCAAAACCAGCCCTTCGGCTCCTGCTCGCTGTCTCGCTCTGGAGAGCAGCCGTCTGGGCCCCGTGCGTCTCTGTTCCCTTCTGTCTCTAGCATACTTCGAAGTAGGAATCTTTGAAACTACTTCCTGGGTGTTCCTTGATAGAGACTCTGCTCCTCTCTTTCTTTATGCTTTTTAGTAATTTCAGACACTCGAGGGAAAATTAGGAGCCCTGGTTTCGCAGTGCTTAAGCACTGTCACCTAAAGGTCAGCAGTTGGAACGCACCAGAAAGATGTGGTCTATGTCCGCATAGATTGACAGCCTTGAAAACCCTATGGGCAGTTCTCCTCTGTTCTGTGGAGTCTCTATGAATCACTAGACTGCAACGGGTATATGAGTAGGGGGAAAATGGTTATTTTTTTGAACATCTGGCTTCATTGGTCTTCTGGCCTGACTGTCTCATGAATACCCTAGCAGAGTTCATCACCATGAGACCGAGCCTCCCATGAAATGGTGCGCATGTCATGAGCCATGTTTATATTGCTCATTTAAAGTCTCATTTGCATGGTCTGCATTAATTTCAGTATGAAAACTTGAGTTCAAACATAGCACAGGTGTTAAGCCCTAGCTCCCCTCTATATTTTCTAGAAATCTGGAAAATTAAGAAGTGGAGAAATTTCCTTCCCAGGGGCAAAATATCATCAGGATTCTCACAAATCAAAGCCATTCTTCCAGAATGAAAACGGTACAGGGATTATTACCTCATTTTATAGTTAACCCCTTTATACCTGTGGGAGCTCTGCTGGTGTAGTGCCTAAGGCATTTGACTGCTAACCAGAAGGCTGGAAGTTCCAACCCACCAGCCACTCCTGGGAAGGAAGACTGAGCAATCTGCTTCCGTGGAGATACCACCTCGGAAACCCAAGGAGGGGTCATTATGAGTCGAATCCAGCTCTATGGCAGTGAG
>NW_006924818.1:3050-4517 GCF_000298275.1 Orycteropus afer afer | reverse complement strand
CAAGTGCTTTAGGCACTATGCTACCAGAGCTCCTAAAAGAATACATACTAAATTGAAAAGAATGGTTACCTCAAGAGAGAGGAGTAGGATTGTATATCTATATATGCATGTTGTGGGTGTGAGATGCGTGGAGAAATGGGGCCTTTGATTTTTACTCTTTATTGTCAAAAATTTTACAATAAATGCATTGATGAATTATGTAATTTTGAAAAGGGTAAATGAACTTGTAGAGAGTACTTTGTAGACAGAAGGACAATAAGAAAATCTAAGCTCTCATTATGAAGTTTCCAAAATATATACGCACAGGTGATTCTACTCAAGTCATTATTTAACCCCCAAATAATTACTTTAAACACCATTTCTGTTAGGGATTAAAATAATACTACCATTTCAACATCTGGTACATAATAATCTATATTTACTATAATACTAAATGGTTCTTTAAGGCAATTAAGGTTGTGTGTCACCTTGGTTGGGCTGTGAGTTTGAGTGTCTTGGCAGCTGGATGTAGTTAATCCTCATGATGAGATTGCATGTGGTGCAATCAACTCCATGGTAGAATCAGTTGTGAGCTGCTAATTAGTTGCCTTCAACGTGTGGCCTGCTTCTAGTATATGTGGAGAAGATTTGAGACAGGTCTCTAGCTTTTGGGCACATTTTGGATCCTGCATTTCGATCTTCATCTCCAGTTCCTGGACTTGAACCAGTGGCCTGCTCTATTGCCTGCCAATTTGGAATTGCTCTTGGACTTTGACATTGGCCTGCCATGTTGCCTGCTGATCTTGGGATTGTGCCATTTAACGGCCATCCTTGGGTTGATCAGCCTCGCCAGCCAGCAGCTGTGTGAGTTAGGAGACGCCTTCAGCTCCAGTAGGCCTGGAACAAGAGGCAGAGCTGAAGCCTAAGGTTGAGGGGCCTTCACTCAGCCCCTAGAGCTGGCACTCTGGATTCAGATTTCTAGCCTCCTAAACTGTCAGCCATCCACTTGTGGTATTTCTGTTATAGCAGCACTAGGGAACTAAGACATCCACTGCTATTAGATGGTACTTTACATGTGTTTTATCTATCTATCTATTTATTTATTTAATTGTGATTTGGGTGAAAGTTTACAGAGCAAATTCACTTTCCATGCAGCAGTCTTGTGACATTGACTACAATTTACCCCAATGCAACAGCTCCCCTCCCTCTTCTTTCCGATAGTTACCTCTTCCCTGTGTCCATCCCTCCATGCACCCCTGCCCCCTGAGCTTTCTCCCTGTGCATCATAAGCAGCCCTTCTTTCTCCCATGATTGTTCTCTCCAAGGAGTGTATCTTCCTCAGGTACATGTTCAACTCATATGACTGTCTTTTGTTTGGCTGGAAGCCGCAGATGTGGCTTAATTCCAGACCTGAAGGACTGCTAGGGGCCATAGTCTCAGTGGTTCCATCAGGCTCTATCAGACCAGCAAACCTGGTCCCCCTTTTTT
>NW_006924818.1:0-2503 GCF_000298275.1 Orycteropus afer afer | reverse complement strand
ACTCCCTGCTGCATAGACATACCTACTAGTTCAGCCTGTCCACCCGTATATCTCTGTTTGTCTTCACTGACAAAGCAGTACTGTGTGTGCAAAAGGGTTCATCTTTGTTGTCTTCACCTTCCATGTACCTCTCTAGTCTTCCTCTTCCTCAATGCCACCATATTGATCACTCACTTTTGGTACATTGCCCTTCTCTTCACCCAAATCAGTACTTATCTCTACCTATCTAACAGTGTTCCCTACCCTACCCTCCCACCCCTGGTAACCAACAAAGAAAATTTCATTCCATATATAAACCATTCCTTGATTTTTACAATAATGGGCTAACCCAATATTTGTCCTTTTGTTATTGACTTATTTCACTCAGCATAAGTCCTCCAAGTTCATCCACGTTATGCGGTGTTTTGGAGATTCTACATTATTCTTTAGGGTTGCATAGTATTCCGTTGTGTGTATGTACCACAGTTTGGTTATCCATTCCTCAGTTAAGGACACCTAGATTGTTTCCAAGTTTTTGCTAGTATAAATAGTGCTGCGATGAACATGGGTGTGAGTATGTCTGTTCTTGTCATGGCTTTCACTTCTTTAGGATATATACCTAGTAATGGGATGGCTGGATCAAATGGTATTTCTATTTCCAACTTTTTAAGGAATCGCCATACTGCTCTCCACAGTAGTTGTACCATTTTACAGTCCCACCAGCAGAAGTATATGAGAGTCACAATTTCTCCACATCCTCATCAGCATTTGTTATTTTCTGTCTTGTTGAACTTTGCTGCTAGTGCTGGGGCAAGATGCTAGCTCATTGTTGTTTTGATTTTGATTTCTCTAATGGCTAATGATCGTGAGAATTTCTTCATAAGTTTGTTGGTCACTTGAATATCCTCCTTGGTGACGTGTCTATTCATGTCTCCTGCCCATTTTTTAATTGGATTATTTGCCTTTTTTGTTATTGAGGGTGTTGGAGTTTTCTATAAATTCTAGAGATAAGTCCCTTGTCAGATATGTCATTGCCGAATATTCTTTACCAATCTGTAGGTTCTCTTTTGATGAAGTCTTTGGAAGCACATAAAAATTTAATTTTTAGAAGGTCGCATTCATCTAGTTTCTCTTCTGCTGTTTGTGTATTTTGGGTTATGCTTGATAGTCTATTTATGTCATATATTAGGACCCCTAAATTTGCCCCTAGTTTTTCCTCGAGGAACTCTATAGTTTTAGGTTTCACATTTAAGTCTTTGATCCATCTGGAGTTCATTTTTGTGTATGGTGTGAGATACAAATCTTGTTTCATTTTTCTGCAAATGGATATCCGGTTTTGGCACACCATTTATTAAACAAACATTCTCTTCTCCATTTAATGGATTTCATCAAAGATCAGCTGACAATAGGTTGATGGATCTATTTCTGTGTTCTCAATTCTATTCCATTGGTCTATGTGTCTCTTTATACCAATAACAGGCAATTTTGACTACTGTGGCTTTATAGTAGGTTTTGAGTCTCAAGTGAAAGAACAGTGTGTTACAATCCAGGGCCAATTTCCATTCATGATGATGAGCTCAGCCTTAACTTTGGACTCTAAGGGAAACTTCTTAAGAGGCTACTCATAGTGTTTATGTGATTGTGGCAGTTGAATCTTCACATGGTATGCTCCAAATTCTGTTCACTGTTCTCTCCTCCAGAGCTGAGGAGCTCTGGTGGTATAGTGGTTAAAGTATTTGGCTGCTAACCATACGGTCAGTAGTTTGAACCCACCAGCTGCTCCAGGGAAGAAAGATGGGGCAGTCTGCTTCCATAAAGATTTACAGCCTTGGAAAACAAATGGGGGTTGCAATGAGTCAGAATTGAGTTTGGTTTTGAGGTTTTTTTTTTTTTTTTGCTCTTCCCTTTTGTGAAGGAGATAGAGGGATAAGAGCCATTCTGACCTAAATATCCTGCTACTTTAAAGAATCCAAGAGGAGACTCCATGAAGGAGAGAAAGAGACTCGTCCCCCTTTTCTACCCTGCTCCCAACACAGGAGACCCTAATATTATTGTACCTTATCCCTAGTTCACAAGAGAACAATCCTACCTTGAAATTTATTTTGTCACCTTGAACATCTCTGAAAGAATGCTATTTCCTTCTGATAAAACACTGAAACTGGTTTATTGCTGCTTGAAGCAACATGAAGAAAATGGTCTCCTGTGCAATGTTCCAGAATAATCACTCATTGAAAAAGCAGCAGTTCAAACTTTATTTTCTTTATGGGGTCTTCATCGTGTGAAATGATCAGAGTTGAAAACAACACAAAAATAGGGTGTAATCAGAATTGGGGAATTATCATTACATTGTTTTAGCTGTGTTTATGATTTTTAAAAAAACAGCGTCAAACAATAGCTTCCCTTAACTAGTAAAAAATGTTAAGATCTTTTTTTTTTTTTATTAGGATTTGGGTGAAGATTTACAGAGTAAATTCACTTTTCATACAGCAGTTCACATATACTTTGTCTCATGTCATTGACCAAA
>NW_006924817.1:10340-13403 GCF_000298275.1 Orycteropus afer afer | reverse complement strand
TATCCTAAAGAGGTGAGAGATAGTGCACGAACAGACATATGTACACCTGTGTTCATTGCAGCACAATTCACCATAGCAAAGAGATGGAAACAACCTAAATGCCCTTCAACGGATGAGTGGATAACCAAATTATGGTATATCCACACAATAGAATACTATGCCACATTAAAGAACAATGAGGGATACGTGAATTATCTTGCAATGTGGATGAACCCGTAGGACGTTATTCTGAGTGAAATAAGTCAATTGCAGAAGGACAAGTACTGTATGAGCCCATACTGTAAAAAGACAGAGAAGGGTTTGCTTGGGAAAGGGAACCCACCTATAGGTTACCAGGATCTGGAAGGAATGGGAGGTATTAATTTAGGGCTAGTTGGGGCTTACACACTGACATGGGTAGGGGGAGGGATATATGGGAAGGATATATGACCACCATGATAACATTGGGAAATGAGAGGACACTGAACTGTGTACATAAGAGTTAGACAACAGGTGCTAAAACCAACCAATGTGTCCACAATACTACATTGCCATTAACAACAAACACTAGGCTATACAGATAAACACTGGAGATGATCAGACAGGGGTCAGTGAATAGAGGTATACTCTAGACCAAGGATAGACTCAGCTGAGCATAATATTGTACAGACACTAGTGATAAAAATTCCTGCAGTCCTTATAGAAACAATAGAAGACAGACACAGAGTAATCCCTCACAGACATCCCGACACTATGGGAGAGAGATCCAATAGAGCTACTACCTCAGGACCATATTACTGGGGTACACCAGACTCAATTGGCACAACAAAATACATAAAAGCGTAGCTCCACATTCTACCTTGGTGAGTAGCGACTGGGGTCTTAAAAGCTTTCAAGCAACCATCTAAGATGCAGCTAATGGTCACCTAGTGTCAGAAGTGAAGAAGAATGCAAAAAAAAAAAAAAAAAAGGCATTTAGAAGCAATCAGCCCTAGGACACGATGGCCCGCGAGACCAGAAGAGCTGGATGGTGCCTGGCTACCAATACCAACCACTCAGGAAAGGATCAAATCTGGAGATCCTGGATAGAGTGGGAGGGAAAACGTAAAACAAAATCCAAAAACTCAATAACGACCCAAATTACTGGTCAGATGAAATCTGGTGAGAATCCCAATACCATGGCCCTGAAATACATTTGGCACCTGGAATAAAACTCACCCCTAGAGGCTCTCAGCCCAATAGTTAACAAGATGTATACACAGACCACTCAACCCAGCATGCCACACCCACATACTCAATGGTAATACATCCCTTAGAGCAATAGACAATGGGACACCAAAGGACCAACATTGAAACTGAGGAAATGCAGGACAAACAGGAGTGCATAATTATGAGGGGCACAGGGGGAGAGTTGCAGGGTAGGGAAGGGAGAAGATTGGGTTAGGGCTGGACATGGTGAGTGGGGAATGAAACTGTACACGTGATGTTGAATGTAAAACAAGCTCTTAAAATAAAAATAAAAAAACATAATGGAATGCATAAAGATTGATATCCTAGGCATTAGTGAACTGAAATGGACTGGTTTTGGCCATGTTGAATCAGACAACCATATGATCAACTATGCCGGGAACAACAGTTTAAAGAGGAATGGTGTGGCACTCATCATCACAAAGGATGTTTCAAGATCTGTCTTGAAGTACAATGCTGTCAGTGATAGGATAATATCCATATGCCTACAAGGAAGACCCATTAATACGACTATCATTCAAATTTATGCACCCACCACTAGAGCCAAAGATGAGGAAATTGAAGATTTTTTTATCAACTTTTGCAGTCTGAAATTGACCAGACATGCAATCAGGATGAGTTTATTATCACTGGTGACTGGAATGCAAAAGTTGCAAACAAACAAGAATCACCAGTAGTTGGAAAATTTGGCCTTGGTGACAGAAATAATGTGGGAACTCGCATGTAGAATTTTGCAAGCCCAATGACTTATTCATTGCAAACATTTTTTTTCAACAACACAAACGGCAGCAGTACACGTGGACTTCACATGATGGAACACACAGGAATCAGATTGATTACATCTGTGGCAAGACGTGATTGAGAAGCTCCATATCTTCAGCCAAAACTAGGCCAGGAGCAGATTGTGGAACAGACCATCAACTGCTCATATGCAAGTTCAACTTGAAGTTAAAGGCAACTAAAACAAGTGAAAGAGAGCCAAAATATGATCTTGAATATATCCCTTCTGAATTTAGAGACCATCTAAAGAACAGATTTGATGCACTGAACACCAATGACTGTAAACCAGAAGAATTGTGGGATGACATCAAGAGCATCATCCATGAAGAAAGCAAGAGGTCACTAAAAAGACAACAAAAGAACAGAACACCAAAATGGATGACAGAAGAGACTCTGAAACTTGCCCTTGAGAGAAGAGTAGCTAAAGCAAATGGGTAGAGTTCTGGTAAGATGGTGGACTAGGCAGAAACACTACACAAACCCTCTTCAACAAAGAAAAGGGAAACCAATTAACACAGACACAGAAGATAAACCTGGACCACTGAGCCTTGAAGGGAAGGATATAAAAGTGGATTAAACCCCAACTAGTAGAAGAATTTGTGTGAAAATACCAAAAAGGGAGACGGATGGAGCTGTGGTCCGGCAGCGAACCTGAGCGATCCTGACAGCACGGCACAGAGAGCTTGGAGATTCCTGAGTGGTGTAGGACCTAAGAATTAACCTAAAAATCAGCCCTGCTACCCAGGAACTGCACGGAGGACTGCTCTGGTGGCTGGGGAATAAATGGAGAAGGTGAAGAGAAAGGCGGGTTGAGCTGTGGACTTTTTCTGGTCTGGAGGGCGCCACCATTATGAAGGTTTACAAGCGGCTTGACTATTTTGGATATTTAAAGAGACAGCACTCTCACAGATTCCAGGGACTTAAGAACATGTTCTGCTTGCCAGCAAACCCAAGGACACTCCGGAACTGCAAGACTGAATAGGTGCGACATTCGTCTTGTTACTCTTATACCACACACATGCTTGGTGAACGGAGGTGTGGCCATTGCCACTCCCA
>NW_006924817.1:8792-9334 GCF_000298275.1 Orycteropus afer afer | reverse complement strand
GAGACAACAGACCATCACAGTCCACACAAAGAAGTTGAATAAAGTGGTAGAAACAAGGGTGCAGGATACAGACCCAGACACATCCCTGAGGAAGAAACAGCATTGGAACTCTCTGATAAGGAACTGAAAAGAACTATATTTAGGTATCTTCAAAGAATCGAGAGACAGACCAAAGAAAACACAGAAAAAAACCTAGAAGAATTCAGGACAAAACGACAAAATAAATGAAAAATTAGAAAGGATTCCAAATCGACAGATAGAAATCCAGAAGATTAATACTAAATTGTCAGAATCAGATAATACATTGGAAGGGCAAAGGAGTAGAACTGATGCAATGGAAGACAGAATTATTGAGATTGAAGACAAATATATGAATACTTCTTTGGAAACTGATCAGTCAGAAAAAAAAGTCAAAACAAAATGAAGAAAGCCTAAGGTTCATGTGAAGGATACCATCAAAAGGAATAACTTACGTGTCATTGGAATTCCAGAACAGAAAGAGAAAAACAAAACCACTGAAAAAATTGTCCAAGATTTGCTGG
>NW_006924817.1:6668-7172 GCF_000298275.1 Orycteropus afer afer | reverse complement strand
AGAGCAGGAGTGGCAATATTAATTTCTGATCAAACTGACTTTAAGACAAAAATCATCATATGAGACAAAGAAGGACACTATATAATGATAAAAGGATCAATTGAACATGAAGATATAGCCATAATAAATATTTGTGGACCCAATGAAAGAGACCCAAAATACATAAATCAGACTTTCATAGAGTGAAAAGCCAAAGAGATGACTCCACAGTCATAGTGGGAGACTTTAATACACCACTTTCTTTGAAAGACTTTAATACACCATTTTTTTGAAAGATAGAACAAATGGAAAGAAACTCAACAAAGATGCAGAAGAGCTAAACAATACAATCCACAACTGGGCCTTATAGACATCTACAGAACACTTCACCCAACAGCAGCACAATATACATTTTTCTCCCGTGCACACAGAACATTTTCCAGGATAGACCATATGTTAGGCCATAAAGCAAGCCTTAATAAATTTAAAAACATTGAAATACTGCAAAGCATCTTCTCAGATCAT
>NW_006924817.1:5532-6568 GCF_000298275.1 Orycteropus afer afer | reverse complement strand
AACAACCCCCTCCTTGAAAAAGACTGGGTAAGAGAAGAAATAAAAATTGAAATTCAAAAATTCCTTGAATCAAATGAGATTGCAAACACAACATACCAAAATCTTTGAGACACAGCAAAAAACAGTGATCAGAGGCCAATTTATAGCAATACAGGCACACATCAAAAAAGAAGAAAGAGCCAAAATTAACACTTTCAACTAAAATCTCCAACAATTAAAACAAGAACAGCAAGAAAAGCCTACAGTCACCAGAAGAAAGGAAATAATCAAGATTCGACCAGAAATCAATGAAACAAAAAATAGAAGGGCTATAGAAAAAATCTATTTCCAGAAGTTGGTTTTTTGAAAAGATCAATAAAATTGACAAATCACTGTAAAATTTAACAAAGAAAAACCGGCAGAGAATACAAATAATACGAATAAGAGATGAAATGGGTGACATCACAATAGAACCAACTGAAATAAAAAGGATATCAGGATACTATGAAGAACTGTACTCCAACAAATTTGAAAATCTGGAAGTAATGAACAAATTTCTAAAAATACACCACTTACCTAAACTAACACAGACTGATATGGAAAAGTTGAACAAGCCAATCACAAGAGAAGAAATTGAACAGGTCATCAAAAAATTACCAACTTGAAAAAGTCCTGGCCCAGGAGGTTTCACTGGAGAATTCTACAAAACATTCAGAGAAGAACTGATACCAATCCTACTCCAACTATTCCAAAACATAGAAGAGGATGGAATCCTCCCTTACTCATTTTATGAAGCAAGCATAACCTTGATACCAAAACCAGGCAAAGTCATCACTCAAAAGGAAAACTACAGACTAATATCCCTCATGAATATAGATGCAAAAATATTCAACAACATCCTAGCCAATAGACTGCAACAACATATCAAGAAAATCATTCATCATGACCAAGTCAGGTTCATATCAGGTATGGAGGGATGGTTCAACATTAGAAAAACAATCAACGTCATCCACCACGAAAATAAAACAAAGGAGAAGAACCACATGATCATATCAAT
>NW_006924817.1:3621-5192 GCF_000298275.1 Orycteropus afer afer | reverse complement strand
TTGTGAAAATGTCAGTTCTACCCAAAGCAATCTATACATTCATGCAATCCCAATCTAGAACCCATCAACATTCTTTAAGGATATGGAGAAACCAATCCCTAACTTTATATGGAAAGGAAAGAGACCTTGGATAAGCAAAGCACTACTGAAGAAGAAAAACAAAGTGGGAGGTCACACATTGCCGGATCTCAAAACCTACTATACAGTCACAGTAGTCAAAACTGCCTGGTATTGGTTCAATGACAGATACATAGACGAATGGAATAGAATTGAGATCCCAGAAATAGATCCATTGACCTATAGTCAGCTGATCTTTGACAAAGGTCCAAAATCCGTTAAATGGGGAAGAGAATGTTTGTTTAATAAATGGTGTTGGGAAAACTGGAGATCCATTTGCAGAAAAATGAAACAAGATCTGTACCTCACACCACACAGAAAAACTATCTCCAGATGGATCAGAGACTTAAATGTGAAACCTAAAACTATACAGTTCCTCAAGGAAAATTTAGGGTCAAATGTAAGGGCCCTAATATATGGCATAAATAGACTATCAAGCATAATTCAAAATGCACAAACTGCAGTAGAGGACCCAGATGATTAGGACCTTCTAAAAATTAAATTTTTATTTGCTTCCAAATACTTCTCCAAAATAGTCAATAGAGAACCTACAGATTGGGAAAAAGTATTTGGTTATGACATATCTGACAAGGGACTGATCTCTAGAATTCATAGAACACACCAACACCTCAATAACAAAAAGACAAGCAATCCAATTAAAAAATGGGCAGAGGACATGTATAGACTCTTCATCAAGGAGGATATTCAAGCGGCCAACAAACATATGAAGAAATGCTCACGATCATTAGCTATTAGAGAGATGCAAATCAAAACAACAATGAGGTATCATCTTGCTCCAGCACTAGTAGCAAAGTTCAACAAGACAGAAAATAACAAATGCTGGCGAGGTTGTGGAGAGATTGGGAGTCTCATACACTGCTGGTGGGACTGTAAAATGGTACAACCATTGTGGAAAGAAGTATGGTGATTCCTTCAAAAGTTGGAATGAGAAACAGCATTTGACCCAGCCATTCCATTACTAGGTATATACTCTAAAGAACTGAGAGCCATGACAAGAACAGGTATATGCACACCCATGTTCATTGCACCACTATTTACAATAGCCAAAAGATGGAAACAACTTAGGTGTCCATCAACTGAGGAATGGATATACAAACTATGGTACATACACACAATGGAATAGTATGCAACCCTAAAGAATAATGTGGAATCTGCAAAACAGTGCATAACGTGGTTGAACTTGGAGTACATTATGCTGAGTGAAATAAGTCAATCACAAAAGGACAAATATTGTATTAGTCTGTTAGTGTAAAAGTTAAGGAAAGGTTTATCTATTGAAGGAAATTTTCCTACTTGGTTACCAGGGGTGGGAGGGGAGGGGAGGGAACACTGTTAGAGAGATAGAGATAAGTATTGATTTGGGTGAAGAGAAGGGCAATGTACCAAATGGGAGTGACCAATATGGCAGCATTGAGGATGAGAAAGACATAGAG
>NW_006924817.1:0-886 GCF_000298275.1 Orycteropus afer afer | reverse complement strand
TGCCGGATCTCAAAACCTACTATACAGCCAACAGTAGTCAAAACTTCCTGGTATTGGTTTAATAATAGATACATAGACCAATGGAATAGAATTGAGATCCCAGAAATAGATCCATTGACCTATAGTTAGCTGATCTTTGACAAAGGTCCAAAATCCATTAAATGGGGAAGAGAATGTTTGTTTTATAAATGGTGTTGGTAAAACTGGAGAGTGAATGTGAACATGGACGACATCATCCCGAGTTAAATAAGTCAATCAGAAAAGGACAAATGTATTAGTCCGTTATTGTAAAAGTTAAGGAAAGGTTTATCTATTGAAGGAAATTTTCTTTATTGGTTACCAGGGGTCGGATAAGAGGGGTGGGAACACTGTTAGACAGATAGAGATAAGTACTGATTTGAATGAAGAGAAGGGCAATGTACCAAATGTGAGTGACCAATATGGCAGCACTGAGGATGAGAAAGACATAGAGAGGTACATGGGAGGTACAGACAACTAAGATAAACCCTTTTGCACATACAGTACTGTGTTGACAGTGAAAGCAAACATGGGTATGTGGGTGGATAAATGGGTGGACAGGCTGAATGAATAGGTATGTCTATGAAATGGGGACTGTATCCAAGATCATGTACAGGGTTGGCACACAATGGTCCTATAAGTTTATGTGAATGATCAGAATTCCCAGATGTATAGTAGAGCTGACAAGGGGCAAGGTTGTGGTCAGTGCTTGGTCACAGCCAGCTATCCAGAGGGACCAAATAGTTGAACCTGTGGTCTTGGGATCATAGTCACAGGGAACATCAAGCTCAACTGGCATAACATACTATACAAAACATTGTTCCACCTCCTACTTTGGCGAGTAGCAACTGGGATCTTAAAAGCTAGC
>NW_006924816.1:12250-12961 GCF_000298275.1 Orycteropus afer afer | reverse complement strand
ATTTACATGGTGGATGACATTGATTGTTTTTCTAATGTTGAACCATCCCTGCATACCTGATATGAACCCCACTTGGTCATGATGACGATTTTTTTGTTTGTAGTTGTCCTCACTTGCCAATTGATGTCTCTATTTCCCTGTTTACAATCTTGAAATCTCATTTTATTTTGGCTCTGTCTGTCCATAGTTGTGGTTTCTGGTATATGTCATCTTGTGTATTAATGGTCTGTTGATATTTGCTATTTTTGGTTTTCCAATCAAAGTACTCCATTTAGCTTCTCTTGTAAGGTTGGTCTGGTTTTAACATATTCCCTTAGCTTCTGCTTATCTGGAAATCCCCTAATTTCACCATCATATTTGAGGGACAGTTTTCTGGGTATATAATTCTTGGTTGAAAATTTTTCTCTTTCAGGGGTTTATATATACCATCCCATTGTCTTCTCGCTTGCATGGTCTCTACTGAGAAATCAGAGCTTATTCTAACTGGCTGACCTTTGTATGTAACTTTTTGTTTTTTCCGTGCTGCTCTCAGGATTCTGTCTTTGTCTTTGGTTTTGGTGAGTTTGATGATATGTCTCGGTGATTTTCTTTTTGGGTCTATCCTGTTTGGGGTTCTTTGGACTTCCTGAATGGATATGTTCTCCTCTTTCATCATATCAGGGAAGTTCTCCTCCAGCAAATCTTGGACGATTTTCTCAGTGGTTTTATTTT
>NW_006924816.1:7675-11335 GCF_000298275.1 Orycteropus afer afer | reverse complement strand
TAAAACCCATGGACAAAAAAATACACCCTGAAATCACCCAGGAACAGTACCCCCCCCCCAAAAAAAAGAAAAAGTGGAGAAAAGAAAAAGAAAACATGCAAATATGCAGTATCTGGGGATAGGTCACTAATAGAAAAAAGGTAGAGAAGGAGAATAATGAATAAAGAAAACAAACTAGTAAACAGAAAAGAGAAAAAACAAAAAACAAAACCAAAAACCCAACAAGGAACAGGGTTAATCACTAGGGAAGAAAAGAAAAAAAAAAAAAAAAACAAGGTGTAAACTAAGACCTTTTCAGTCGTGTAGTGCCCATTGGGAGACTTCTTGGGGTTACTGGAAAGCAGAACCTCTTCTTAAGCCCTGGGAATCTGGTGGAGTGTTGTCTCTAGGTGCTGGTTACGTGTTGATTTGTTTTGTCTTGGTTTTACCATTTAATATTTTGAAAAACTGAAGCTAGTGTGTTTTATTTTAATATTGATTCACGTGTGTTGGGTCGCTCTGCTGTTTTCTTTGTGATGGTGAAATCACTGTGTGTAGTGTGGATATGTGTTTCTGTTTTTCGTACAGAGGCTTTAGAGTACGAAATGTGAGGTTTTATGGTAGTTGGCTGAATATGGTTTCTTCTATTGAATTAGTGAAGTTATTGGAAGAGAAGGTGGGAGTAGAAGAAGGAAAGCTTAGTGTTGCTAGGGTCGGTTTCTGGGGCTTTGAGCTGGGTATTATTGATGATGTATTTATTTGCAAGACTGTGGCTCAACATCAGTGAAAAATTCCTCTTGTTAGAGGGTCGCTAATTTCGGGCACACTCAAAGACCCCACAGTGCCAAAGCGCGGCTCCAAGGCAAAATTCGGGGACCAGGCTCAGCTGCAGTTTCTTTGTTCTCTGTGCCCCTTCTGCCCATGGTGCTGACTCAATCCAGCCAGATGCCCAATGGCCAGCCCTGGAGTTTGTCTATGATACCCCCACCTGCAGCACCAAAGATACATGCAATTTCAGGTGTGTTGGACTCGGGGGAGTACTTGAGCAGGCTCTTACTTATGATGTATTTATTTGCAAGACCGCGGCTCAATCTCAGGAAAGATTCGTATTATTAGAGAGTCACAAATTTCTGCCAATTTCATGTACACTCAAAGCCCCCCGCCTCCGCAGTCCTTCAGCACCAAAGCACAGCTCCAGGGTAAAATTCGAGTGAGCACACTCAGCTGCAGTTTTTTTGCTCTCCGTGCTCTGTGTGCCTACATTGGTAACGCAATCCTGCCTGACCGGCAATGATCGGCTCTGGAATTTGTGATACCGCCCACCTGCAGCGCCAAAGATGCGTGCAATTTCAGGTGTGTTGGTCAGTGGAGTTCCTGAGCAGGCTCTTACTTATGATGTATTTATTTTCAAGACCACAGCTCAATCTCAGGAAAGATTCGTATTATCAGAGGGTTTCAGATTTCTGCCAGTTTCATGCACACTCAAAGCCCCTTCCTCCGCGGCCCCACAGCACCAAAGCGTGGCTGCAGGGCAAAATTCGAGTGCGTGTGCTGAGCTGCGGTTTTTCTGCTTTCCGTGCCCGGTCTGCCGGTGGTGGTAATGCAATCCTGCCCGACCGCAATAGTTGGCTCTGGAGTTTGTCTGCGATACCACCCACCAGCTGCACCAAAGATGCACGCAATTTTAGCTGTGCTGGATTCGGGGGAGTACCTGCCAGTGACCTGCAGACCCGATAACCGCATCAAAGAAAAGCACTGTGTCTCCCAGTCTGACCCAAACCCGCTCTGTAATCTGTTGGGAGAGGAGGAACTTAGCCTTTCTGGTGCACCAGCGAGATCTCCACCCATGTGACAGCAATGGTGTCCGTGTCCTGCTGCACCCTCACCACCCAAATTACTGACAAAATCAGCCGCTGGAGACAGGTCTTTTCCGCTGTCCACTGGAATATTGTATTGGTCACTGGTAAGCTGCTGAAGTGATCTCTTTCTTGGCTCGGGGATCTCAGGCTGCCGCCTCTGCCCGGCAGACAGTGACTGCCCCAGAAAGGTTTCCAGTGGTCTCTCTCAGGTGCCCGTTCGTCTTCCGGCAGTAGCTCTTTCCTAAAAAATCTCCCTGTGCCTTTCCTCCAATTCTGCTCTTCTGTGTTTCGTGCAGTCTGATTCAGTGAGCTGTTTAGAGCGCCAAAAATCTCAATTCAAACTGTTGTACCTAGTTCTTAAAAGTTCTTAGATGCCAGCGGGAAAAAATGCAGTGCTCACTGGCGAGACTCCATTTTGAATCTCCTGGTAAAAATCTTTAATTTCTTCATCATTGACTTTAGTTGTTGATGTGTATATTTGAATAATAGTAGTATTAACTGATCTTTCTTGTATGCGCATGGATATTATCCTATCACTTATAGCACTGTACTTCAGAACAGATCTTGAAACATTATTTTTGATGATTTATATGATGCCATTCCTCTTCAGTTTATCGTTTCCAGTATAGTAGATCATATAATTGCCTGATTCAAAATGGCCCAAACCAGTCCATTTCAGCTTACTGATGACTAGTATATCCATCTTTATGTGTGCCATTTCATTTTTGACTACTTCCCATTTTCCTAGATTCATACTCATTACATTCCACATTCTGGTTTTTAATGAGTGTTTGTAGCTATTTCTTCCCATTTTGAATTGTGACTTCTTACCACATGGAAGGGCTAAAAGCTTTACTCCACCTACATCATTGAGGTGAGCTGTACTTTGAGGAGATACCTTGTCCTAGTCATAGTTTGATTGCCTTCCTACATGAGGGGCTCATCTTCTGTCCTATATCAGACAATATTTCAGGGCAATTCATAACATTTTCCAGTAATAGACATTGTTTTACTGTTCTTCATAAAGTTATCATTGGCCAGTTTTTTGAGAAGTGGATGGCCCTTTCCTTCTTCTCAGACTGTCAGTCTGGAAGCACTACTGAAACCTGTCTGCCATGGATGAAACTGCTGGTATTTGAAATATTGGTGGCATAGTCTCCAGCCTCACAGCAACATACAAGGTACCACAATGCGACAAACTGATGAGTCAGTGGTGGTGATGCTATATAGTAGCATTCAATAAATACTGAATTAAAAGCTGGCAATATTTTTTTTTCTTACACCACAGTACCTTTGACACATTGTCTTCATCCAGAATTTTTCTGATGTGCATTTTTCAATTACAATAGTGATAGATTCTTTTAGTTTAAAAAAATGCAAATATGTCAAAAAGGTATAATAAACAAATGTCATCTTGGACCTTCCAGTCACTCAATCCTAAACCCCAGAAGGAACTTAGAGTTTGGACTGTGTCTTGTCAGTTTTTTTTCTATGTATATCCAAATGTGCACCATATATGTATATGTATGCATGCATGCTGTGATGGTCGTATGTTGTGGAGTTCATTCTGACTCATAGCAACCTGGTAAGGCAGAGTAGAACTGCCCCACAGGGCTTCATAGGCTATAATAGTTAACGGAAGCAGACTGCCACTCTTTTTCCTGAGGAAATAACTGGTAGGCTCAAACCACTGACCTTTCATTTAGCAGCTGAATGTTTAACTATTGTGGCACAAGGGGTCTATATATATATATGTGTGTGTGTGTGTGTGTGTGTGTGTGTGTGTGTGTGTATATATATATATATATTTGTTGTTGTTGTT
>NW_006924816.1:4893-7335 GCF_000298275.1 Orycteropus afer afer | reverse complement strand
AAGAGTGCTGGTGGTGGTGTGGTTAAGGTATTTAACTGCTAACCCAGAAGTCAGTGGTTCTAACCCACTAGCCCGTCCATGGAAGAAAGATGAGGGAGTCTGCTTCTGTAAAGATTTATTGCCTTGGCAGCTCAGTGGGGGTCACTATGAGTCAGAACTGACTCGAAGGCAGTGAATTTTTTTTTCCCCTAATATATATATAAAAGTTTTTTAGAGAAGGGAAATTATATTGTATGATGGTTCTCCATCTTTTTTTTTTTTTTTAATTGTGATTTGGGTGAAAGTTTACAGAGTAAATTGTTTTTTCATTCAACAGTTCTTCACATTTTGTTTTGTGACATTGACTGCAGTCTCCACAGTGTAACAGCACACTCATCCCACTTCCTCCCTGTGTTTACCATTTCCTTTCCTCCTCCTTTCCTATCCCTTCCTGCCTTCTGAGCTTTATCGCTGGGCACCTACGGACATTTTGATCTTGTGTGGTTGCTTTTTCCAAGGAGTGCATACTTCCCTGATGTCAGTGTTCACCTTGTATGACTCTCTGTGGTTTGGCTGAATGTTGAGCCATAGGGATGAGTTCAGTTCCAGGTTTGAAGAGTAGTGTTGGGGGTTCCACCAATTTCTATCAGACCAGTAAGCCTGGTCTTTTTTTAAAAAAAATTTTGAGTTTTGTTCCACATTTTTCTCCCACTTTATCTGGGACCTCCTATTGTGATCCCTTTCAGAGAGTTCAGCAGTGGTAGCTGGGTACCAGGGACCTTTGGTAGCATAATGCATAAGGCATTTGACTGCTAACCAGAAGGCTGGCAGTTCAAACCCACCAGTCACTCCTCAGAAGGAAGGTTGGATAATCTACTTCTGTAAAGATACTGCCTTGGACCCAAGGAGGGGTCGCTGTGAGTCAGATCCCACTTCATGGCAGTAGGTTTGGTTTTGGTTGATAGCTGGGTACCGTGTAGTTTTTCAGGTATTAGGGTTATGGAGACTGAAGTTCACCTGCTCCATTAGTCCTTTGACCTAATTGTTTCCTTATTATTTACTTATTTTTTTAAAAGTATAACTGTATGTAAGAGCATCTTAGTAGGTTGGTATATATAATGCTGACCTAATTTTTTAATCTGGTCTGTGGGATTCCACTGTTGCAATGTGTTGCATTTTATTAAATCATTCTCATATGGACAGAATTTAGGTTTCTTTATTCAAATTATTTTTAGGATATTAGAGATTATGATTTAAGTGTTGTTATATGATGTTGAGTTGTCTCTGACTCTTAGCAACCTTATGTACAACTGAATGAAACATTACCCAGTCCTGTGCCAGCCTCATGATCCGTACTATACCTGAACCCATCGCTGCAGCCACAGCCACCGTTTCTATCCATCTCATTGAGGGCTTTCCCTTCTTTTGTTGACCCTCCACTTTACCAAGCATGACATCCTTCTCCAGAGAATAGTCCCTTCTGACAATATGACCAAAATAGGTGAGATGAAGCCTGGCCATTCTCGTTTCCAAGGAGCGTTCTGGCTGCACTTCTTCCAGGACAGATCTGTTAGTCCTTTTAGCAGTCCACGGAACTTTCAGCATTCTTCGCCAATACCACAACTCAAAAGCATCAACTCTTCTTCGCTCTTCCTTATTCATTGTCCAGCTCTCACGTGCATATGAGGCGATTGAATATACCATGGCTTGAGTTAGTCACATCTTAGTCTTCAAGGAGGAGTCTTTGCTCTTCAGCACTTCAAACAATTCTTTTGCAGCAGATTTGCCCAATGCAATACATCTTTTGATGTCTTGACTGTTACTTCCATTGGTATTGATTAGAGAACCAAGTAGTATGAAGTCTTTGTCAAGTTCAGTCTTTTGTTCATGTATCATGATGGTTCTTATTGGTACAGTTGTGAGGATTTTTGATTTCTTTATGTTGATTTGAAATGAGGAACACAAATACATAAAACTATGTTGAATGTGTTTCAGTGCTGTTGCTTGAATTTGCCCTTAAGTAAAGCATGCTCTTGGTAATTATTTGAGATTACTGAGAAAAAGTTTTATAATAGTTGCCTTGAGAAGATAGCTTTTAAAAAGTGTCCTTTCCAAGTAATTTAGGCTACATATCAAGAAGAATGCTCTGCAAGAGAAATTATATCCCTTGCATCAGCTGTTTTAAGACTAGCTGTATTTGTATGAATGTTTGGCATGAGTGGGTAGATAGTGCCGCCTTTAGGCTGGGCTTCCTGAATTTTCCTTGATTATTGAAAGCTTAAAAATTGACACGCATAGTCAGATCATATTTAAAAGAATTCATTTTTACATTAATTGTGATATTATATATTTGATTTTGGTATTTTATGTGACAGTTAATATTACTGTCAGAATCATAGAAAGTGCTAGCATTTTGTGCTTTTTGAAGTAGATAACAGTAGAGGCCCTGTTGTTGTTGTTGTT
>NW_006924816.1:0-1712 GCF_000298275.1 Orycteropus afer afer | reverse complement strand
TTTGTCTTGCTGTTGGAGATCTCTCGTATCACCCCCACCTGGGTCCCTGTGGCTGACTGTACCTCTTTCTGGCTTCCTGGCTTTTAATCCCCTTTCTCCTGCTCTTCTGGCCTGCTGCTTTGGGCGTGCCTGAGTTGTCCCTGGGACTAACTGCTCCTCTGTCCGGGTTCCTGGCTTTTATCCCCTTTCTCCTGCTCTTCTGGCCTGCTACTCTGGGGGGACCTGAGTTTCCTTTCCTCATCTAATCCCTTCGGCTGATTGCTCTTCTCTCTGGCTTCCTGGCTTTTAATCCCCTTTCTCCTGCTCTTCCCGCCTGCTACTTTGTGCGTCCCTGAGTTGTCTCTCCTCTCCTGTAACCCTGGGGCCCTAGCAAGAAAAAATTCAAGTTTAGGTCATAGAATGCCAATATGGTTAATATAAAATATTTTGTATTTACTGTGGAATTTATCTCTCCAGAATTTGTTTTTAAAACGTAATTTTTCTTTGTTATGGCTATAAAGTCTATTAACTTACTTTGAGAAGAGATAGATGTGCACTAGACCATTTGGTGAAGAAACTGAAGATTTTTTGAACTTCTATAGTCTGAAAGTGATCAAACATGAAATCAGGATGCATTGGTAATTACTGATGATTGGGAAGTGAAAGTTAGGAACAAAGGAGAAGGATCAGTCATTGGAAAATATGGCCTTGGTGTTAGAAACAAGATGTCGACCACATGATAGAATTTTACAAGACCAGTGATTTACTGCAAACACTTTTTTCCAACAACATAAATGTCAACCATACACATGGACCTCATGGATGGAATACACAGGGTCAAATCAAGTACATCTGCGGAAAGAGATAATGGAGAAGGTCAGTATCATCTGTCAGAACAGGGCCAGGGGCTGACTGTGGAACAGGCCCATCAGTGACTCATATATAAGTTCTGGTGGATTATTTATTTATTAAAAAAGGTAGTGTATGACCAAGGAAATACGACTGTTGTTCAAATTTACGCACCAACCACCAAAGCCACAGATGAGGAAATTGATGATTTTTATTAACTTCTGCAGTCTGAAATTGACTGAACATACAATCAAGATATGTTCATTATCACCGGTGACTGGAATGCAAAAGTTGGAAACAAAGAGGAATCACCAGTAGTTGGAAAATTTGGCCTTGGTGACAGAAATAATGCTGGAGACCGCATGATAAAATTTTGCAAGACCAATGACTTATTCATTGCACATACCTTTTTTTCAACAACACAAATGGCAGCTATACACATGGCCTTCACCAAATGGAACACACAGGAATCAGACTGACTACATCTGTGGCAAGAGGTGATGGAAAAGCTCATTATCTTCAGCCAAAACCAGGCCAGAGCTGATTGTGGAACAGACCATCAGCTGCTCATATGCAAGTTCAACTTGAAGTTGAAGACAATTAAAACAAGTCCATGAGAGCCAAAATATGATCTTGAATATATCCCTTCTGTGTTTAGAGATCATCTAAAGAATAGATTTTTTTTTTTTTGCAACCCTATACGTGTTCTTGGGTACACTCTCTGCTTCATAGAAATACCTACTAGTTCAGCCTGTTCATACATCTGTCCACCCATTTATCCACCCATATACCCATGTTTGCCTTCACTGACAACACAGTACTGTATATGCAAAAGGGTTCATCTTTGTTGTCTGTACCTCCCATGTACCTCTCTATGTCTTTCT
>NW_006924815.1:0-12205 GCF_000298275.1 Orycteropus afer afer | reverse complement strand
TCTCAATATAAAGAAAACAAAAATCCTCACAACTGGACCAATGAGCAGCATCACAATAAATGGAGAGAAGATTGAGGTTGTCAGATAATTCACGTTGCTTGGATCTACAATCGATGCCAATGAAAGCAGCAGTCAGGACATTAGATGATGTGTAGCATTGGGAAAGACAACCATGATGGAATTGTTTCAAGTGCTGAGGAGCAAGGATGTCTCCTTGGGGACTAAGGTACACCTGACACAAGCCATGATATTTCCAATCGCCTTGTATGCATGTGAGAGCTGGACAATGAATAAGGAAGACCGAAGAAGAGTTGATGTTTTTGAATTGTGGTACTGGCAAAGAATGCTGAAAGTACCATGGACTGCTAAAAGGAGTAACAGATCTGTCTTGGAGGAAGTGCACCCAAAATGTTCCTTGGAAGCAAGAATGGCCAGACTTCGTCTCACCTACTTTGGTCATGTTGTCAGAAGGGACCATTCCCTGGAGAAGGATGTCAAGCTTGGCAAGGTGGAGGGTCGATGAAAGAGGGGGATGCCTTCAATGAGATGGATTGACAAGGTGGCTGCAATGATGGGCTCAAATATAGCAGGGATGGTGGAGCTGGCGCGGGACCGGGCAGTGTTTCGTTCTGCTGTGCATGGGGTCACTATGAGTCAGAGACGACTCGATGGCACCTAACAACAACAACAACAGGCAAGGAAGAAGACGTGTCTCTAACATTTTCTCCCCACTTTCAATTTCTCCAAATAATTATTAATACTATTTAAATTCTGATATTTTCACAAACATAATTTACAAAACACTGCCACATGTTAGAGACTAATATTTTGGAAATATTAAACTGATAATATTTTTTAAGTTCTGTTCCATAAAGAGCTTGTCCTCTGGCTAGCATTCTATCTTCATGGAACCAGGGAAAGGAGGTGGGAAAATGCCACTTTGGGAAAGAAAGTACCAACTGGCAAGAAAGGGAAGAAAATATAGTGCATAAGGGATTTGACTGTTAACCAGAAGGCTGGCGCTTGAAACCCACCAGCCGCTCCTTGGAAGGAAGATGGGGCAATCTACTTCCTTAGTGACACAACTTCAAAATCCAAGGAGTGGTCACTATGAGTCAGATCCGACTCGACGGCAGTGTGTTTGTTTTTTTTTTTTTAGAGCCTGGAGTGTGGGTAGCAGAAGGAGTAGAGGGAAGGGAAGCAAGAAGTCAGACCAATGCGTCTTGGCTTTTTCTTCTACATGCAGTCTAGGCTGAAATGAAAGAAGCCTAGGGAGGCTGTTATATAGGTTGAGGATAAAACCGAAAGCATAGGAATATATACCCTAATCTCAGTTTAGAACGCTGGGTATATCCACCATCTGAGGAGACCCCAGTCAATGTGAAAGACCTCTAGCAGAATAAAGGTATCAGTGGGACAGACAGGGAGAGGGAACCAGAGAGAGAAAATGAGACAGAGAGAGGGCTTCACCATTTCCAAGCTTTTCACAGGTTCTATATGGAGTGTTACGGAAGGGATTAAAAATATTCTTGGGGGTTAGGGCCACAGAGAATAGATGAGTTAGAAAATCTTGAGCCATAGGGACCAACATAGAAAAGCAGAAAGGACCCTATTGCAGAGGTTGTGGAGTGGAGCTCAAAGTTGGTGACAGCTGGAGGATGTGACTAATTCTTAGAGGCTTTTGCAGCACTAGCAAAAGATGAGGTCAGAGTGAGTTAGCAGAGGTATCACTTCAGCCCCTGGTGGAGCCAAAATTATCATCAAATGACAATTACCTATAAGTGCCATATGAATAGTCTAGATACTGAGTAACACACAAGTCCATGGAAGGACATTATCACTGGGGAATAAAGCAGTCAAGTGTTACATTAAGGAAGAGGTGAAATTACAGCTAGGCCTTAAAGGTAAAATAGACCAGTAAATTAAGCTGAGAAGTATCATTGCTGGTTTTGGTGACTGCTGTCAAGTCATTTCTGAGTCATGGAGAACCCATGGGTGTAGAATAGAATGGCTCTATAGATTCTTCAAGGCAGTGACTTCCTGGAGGCAGAATGCCAGACCTGTCTATTGAGGTGCAGCTGGGAAGGTTCAAACCACCAACATTTTGACTAGTACTTGGGTGCTTAACCATTTGCATCACCAGTGGTACCTCAGTGAAGCACAGAGATGGTATTCCTCAGTCAGGAAGAACCCAGTAACACACATAGGGGAGTATGCATGATACATTTAAGAAACAATAAGCAAAAGGGAATAATGAGATATGAAATTGGAGCAAGAGATAAAGGCAGGTTTATAGAAAGTCTTTAATGTCAAACAAAGGAATTTGGGCCACATTTCAATGAGCCACATTTCTCAAAGGATCTTCTGCAGAACATTTGTTTGTTGGGTTATTAAAATTTATTACACCAAGAAAGAAGTGGAGTGGCAAGTGGGGAAAGATCCATAGTTTACAAAGTTTGGGAACCAATGAATTAAACATAGTTAGGCAAGTTTCTCTTTGTTTTAGAACATCTCACTATCTTCAATATGTTAATATGCATGATGAAGAATATGACAAAGATCAATTAGAGGAAGAGGAAGCCAATCAAGAGAGATTGCTACACATGTTCAAGTCGGAAGTTCTGAGGACAAGGACTATGTTGATGACTAAGAGGAGGGAGAGAAAGAGAATGATTGGAAGATTGTTGATGGATTGTCAGGGTGGTGAATGAGTGTTTGTGATGGGGGAAGGAATGGTAAGAGCCAGAGTTTCAATCTTGAGTGAGCAATACTAGAGAGAAATTTCCAGTACCACTTATAGAGATAAGGATGTCTTGAGGGTGACCTGCTTTCATAGTAAAGGGGATGAGTTTTAGGTATCTATATTTGAAATGTAGCAGGATATCCAGGAGGAAATGGCCAGCAGGTGATTCAGAACTGAGACTTAGGACAGAAGTCAAAGCCAGAGATGAAATTTTCCATATTGACCCCATGACCTCAGGCAAGTGCTTAATTTCCCATGCCACAGACTAGCTGTTCAGGTCCTTCACCTGGAGTACCTCACTCCAGTCTGTTCTCCTCAGATATAGCCAGAAGTG
Organism: Orycteropus afer afer; assembly: GCF_000298275.1. Lineage (NCBI taxonomy): Eukaryota > Metazoa > Chordata > Mammalia > Tubulidentata > Orycteropodidae > Orycteropus > Orycteropus afer. The sequence continues at coordinate 9,128 of NW_006924815.1, read as the reverse complement.
CTGAATCTTGTAATTTTTTCCACCTTTAAAAACCACCAGTCCTGTATCTCATTCCCTATGACCCACTTTTCTAAAAAGTAGTGATTTTGCAAACTATGATCCTCGGTAGCACTGATGTTCTGCCAGCTGGTCCCAAGTGTTCCATCACTAAAAATGAGCAATGCCAGTTTTTTCTCCTTTGCTAAAAAATAATGAGCAAGTGGCTTCAAAGTTTTCAATTTTATTTTTTCACTCATTTTTCTTAAACCTTTGGCATCTGCTACCACTAATCTTCTAGCAAGTGTTAGCAGATGGCAAAATCAATGAATAAAGAGTAAATGAATAATAATGCATATTACTCAGAACCAATTGATTATATTTATTTGACAGCTTGTCTTTTTATTGTGGAAATCTGTGCTCATGATTATAATTTCATATTAAAATCTATTATATTTATAGTTATGAAATGAATACAATGAAAATATTACATATATAATGATATATTTGTGTAATATATATGTATATATGATAGATACATATATTAGATATAAACAGATATAGATACAGATACAGATATATGTATACATACACACACACATACACACACAAGTTGCTGTTAACTTGATTCTGGTTTATGGCAACTCCATATGTGTCAGAATAGAATTATGCTCCATAAGATTTTCAATAGCTAATTTTTCAGAAGTAGATGACCAGGACTTTCTTTCAAGGTAACTCTGGTTGGAATCAAATCAACAACATTTTAGTACACAGAAAAGCATACTGCTTATACCACCAGAGGTATAAATACCACCCATCTGTCAGTGGAAGTTTGCATGTTACTATGATCTTGAGCAGGTTTCAGCAGAGTGTTCAGATTATAACAGAGTAGGAAGGAAGGCCTGGCAAGCTACATCTGAAAATCAACCAATGAAAACCCTGTGGATCACAAATGTCCAGACTGCAATCAATCATGGGGATGGCACAGAGTCAGGCAACATTTTGTTCCCAGTGCATGGAGGCTGACATGACAGCAGCTAACATCAAACATATCGAACATATGTGTGTGCACATGTGTGTGTGTCAGTGTGTTTACATTATTTATATGGGTATGTATACGTGTCCACCACTTGTCTGTCAGTTTGTCATACTGTGGTGGCTTTCCTGTTGCTGTGAGGCTATAGGCTATACCACCAGTATTTCAAATATGAGCAGGGTCATGCAGGGTGGACAGATTTCAGCTAAGCTTCCAGACTAAGACAGACTCGGAAGAAGGAAGAGGCCATCCACTTCTCAAAAAATTGGCCAATGAAAATCTTATGAATAGCAGTGAAACACTGTCTGATATATTACTGGAAAACTGATGAATAGTCCTGAAACTATTGTCTGATATAGTGCCAGAAGATGAGCCTCTCAGGTCAGAAGGCATTCAAAATATGACTGGGGAAGAGCTACCTCCTCAAAGTAGAGTTGACATTAATGACATGGATGGAGTAAAGCTTTCAGGACTTCCATTTGCTGATGTGGCATGACTCAAAATGGGAAGAAACAGCTGCAAACATCCATTAATAATTGTAACATGAAAGGTACATAGCATGAATCTAGGAAAATTGGAAGTTGTCAAAAATGAAATGAAATGCATAATGATCGATATCCTAGGCATTAGTGAACTGAAATGTACCACTTTGGGCCATTTTGAATCAGAATACCATATAATCTACTATGCCAGGAATGACAAATTGAAGAGGAATGGCATAGCATCCATCATCACAAAATGTTTCAAGATCTTTGCTGAAGTACAATGCTGTCAGTGATAGGATAATATCCATACATCTACAAGGAAGATCAGTTACTACTATTATTTATTCAAATTTATGCACCAACCACTAATGCCAAAGACAAAGAAATTGAAGATTTTTACCAACTTCTGCAGTCTGAACATGCAATCAAGATGTATTGATTATTGATGGTCATTGAAATGCAAAAGTTGGAAACAAAAAAGAATCACCAGTAGTTGGAAAATATGGCCTTGGTGATAGAATTGATACTGGAGATTATATGATAGAATTTTGCAAGACCAGCAACTTACTCATTCCATATACCTTTTTTCAAAAACATAAATGGTGGCTATACATGTAGACATTGCCAGATGGAATATACAGGAATCGGATTAATGACATCTGTGGAAAGAGGCAATAGAAAAGCTCAATATCTTCAATCAAAACAAGGCCAGGAGCTGACTGTGGAACAGACCATCAACTGCTTATATTGCAAGTTCAAGTTGAAGCTGAAGACAAAACATGTCCATGAGAGCCAGAATATGACGTTGATTATATCCCTTCTGAATTTAGAGACCATCTGATTAGTTCATTGAACACCAATGACCCAAAACCAGATGAGTTGTGGGATGAAATCAAGAATATCAACCATGAAGTAATCAAAAGGTCATTAAAAAGACAGGAAAGGAACTAAAGACCAAAATGGATGTCAGAAGAGACTCAGAAACTTGCTCTAGAATGGAGATTAACTAAAGCAAATGGAAGAAATGACAAGATAAAAGAGCTGAACAGAACATTTCAAAGAGCAGCTCAAGAAGACAAACTCAATTATTATAATGAAATGTGCAAAGACTTGAAGTTAGAAAACTAAAAGGAAGAACATGCTCAGTATTTCTCAAGTTGAATGAACTGAAGAAAAAACTCAAGCTTCAAGTTGCAATACTGAAAGATTCTGTGGGCAAAATATTGAACGGTGCACGAAGCATCAAAAGACGATGGAAAGAATACACAGAATCACTGTACAAAAAAGAATCAGTCAATCTCCAACTATTTCAGGAGGTGACATATGATCAAGAACCAATGGTATTGAAGGAAGTTGAAGCTGCATGAAAGGAACTGGCAAAGAACAAGGCTCCGAGAATTGACAGAATACCCATTGAGATGTTTCAACAAATGGATGCCACACTGGAGGTACTTACTTGTCTAAGCCAAGAAATTTGGAAGACAGCTATCTGGCCAACTGATTGGAAGTGATCCATATTTGTACCCATTCCAAAGAAATGTGATCCAACAGGATTTGGAAATTATCAAACAGTATTATTAATATCACATGCAAGCAAAATTTTGCTGAGATCATTCAAAAATGATTATAGCAGTATATTCACAGGGAACTTCCAGAAATGCAAGCTGCATTCAGAAGAGGACATGGAACAAGGAATATCATTGCTGATGTCAGATGGATCTTGGCTGAAAGCAAAGAATACCAGAAAAATTTTTACTTGTATTTTATTGACTACACAAAAGCATTTAACTGTGTAGATGGTAACAAATTATGGATAACATTGTGAAGAATGGAAATTCCAAAACATTTCACTGTGCTCATGAGGAACCTATATACAGAACATGAGGTTGTCATTCGAGCAGAATAAGGGAATACTGCATGGTTGAAAATCAGAAAGGGTGTGTGTCAGGGTTGTATCCTTTCACTATACTTATTCAATCTGTATGTTGAGCAAGTAATCCAAGAAGCTGGACTATAGAACTAAAACTAAACTAAGCTGGACTAAGAGCATGGCATCAGGATTGGAGGAAGACTAGTTAGCAACCTGTGAAATGTACACAACACAACCTTGCTTGCTAGAAGTGAAAATGACTTGAAGCATTTACTGTTGAAGATGAAAGACTACAGTCTGCAGTATGGATTACACCTCAACATAAAATGAAATAACTAGACCAACAAGCAGAGTTATGATAAATAGAAATATGATTGAAGCTCTCAGAGATTTTATATTACTTGGTTCCACAATCAACACCTATGGAAGTAGCAGTCAACAAATCAGACATCATATTGTGCTGGGCAAATATGCTGCAAAAGACCTCTTTAAAGTGCTGAGGAAGAAAGATGTCTCTTTGAAGAATAAGGTGCACCTAACCCAAGCCATGATATTATTGTTGTTGTTGTTGTTGTTATATGCTATCGAGTCAGACCCGACTCATAGCGACCCCTCCTTGGGTTTCTGAGGCAGTATCACTACAGAAGTAGATTGACTCATCTTCCTTCCGAGGAGTGGCTGGTGTGTTTGAACCGCCAGCCTTCTGGTTAGCAGTCAAGTGCCTTAGGCACTATGTTACCAGAGCTCCCTTGGTATTATTAATAGCCTTATATGCATGTGAAAGCTGGACAATAAATAGGGAAGACTGAAGAAGAGTTGATGCTTTTGAGTTGTAGTATTGGTGAAGAACACTGAAAACACTATAAAATGCAAGAAGAATGAACAAATCTGTCCTGGAAGAAGTACAGCCAGAATGCTCCTTGGAAGCAAGAATGGCTAGACTTTGTCTCACCTACTTCGGTCATGTTGTCAGAAGGGACAATTCCCTAGAGACGGATATCGTGCTTGGTAAAGTGGAAGGCCAGCAAAAAGGGGGAAGACCCTCAACAAGATGTATTGACACAGTGGCTGCAATGATGGGTGCAGGTATAGCAAGGATTTTGAGCCTGGTGCAGGACTGAGCAGTGTTTCATTCTGTTGTACATAGGGTTGGTATGAGTCAGGACTGACTCAATGGCATCTAACAATAACAAATGCATGTGTGCATAAACCATTGCCATTGAGTCAATTCTGACTTACAGCAACCCCATTGGGTTTACAAGGCTATAAATCTTTATTGAAGTAGATTGTCTCATCTTTCTCCCACAGAGTAGGTGATGGGTTTAACCACCATTCTTCTGGTTAGCAGCCAAATGTCTTAACCACTTTGGCACCAGAGCACCTTATATATGTGTGTATATATATGTGTGTGTGTTTCTGTGTGTATATAATTAAAAGTTTTAAAGTTTCCCTAGCCTGAAAAATTAAGAAACTTTCTTAGAGCCATAATGTTGAAATTGAAAGGAGTTTATTCATCATTCATTCAATAAAATTGATTAGATACTGTCATGGATGGAACTGTATTCACCCCAAATTTATGTGAACTTAGCTGGGCCCTGATTCTTATTGGTCTGGCAGTTATGTAATGATGTAATCATCTCCCACAATGTGATCTGATGTAATCAGTCAATCAATTGTAAGGGGCTTAGTGTGGGATGCAACGATTTTACTCAGGTCACAGCCCTGATCCAAAGAAGTAACCTTCTGTCTTATAAGAGATTAAAGGAGAGAAAAATAAGCAGAGAAGAAAAGACCTGGTAACCGCCCAGAAAAAAAGGCCAGGAGCACAGTGTGTACTTTGGATCCCAAGTTCTTGTCAAGAGAACCTCCTAGAGCAAGGGGTAGACTGATGCCAAGACCTGTGGCAATCTTTAAGGAACATAGGCCCACCAGTATTGAAAGGAGACAAAGATCTTCCCTGAGAGGTGACAGAGAAAGTCTTCCCTTAGAAGTGGTGCTCAGAATTTGTACTACAAGCCTTCTAAATTGTGAGAAAAAAATTTCTATTTATTACAGCCATTCACTTGTGGTATTTCTGTTATAGCAGCACTAGATAACTAAGACAGAATTGGTACTGGAAGACAGGCCTAAAATGGTGATGCAGATTTAGAATTGGGTAATGAGTAAAGGCTGTAAGAGTTTTAATGTGACTAATAGTAAAAGCCTAATTGGCTTGAAAAGGAGCTCTGGTAGCATAGTGCCTAAGGCACTTGACTGCTAATCAGAAGGCTGGCGGTTCAAACCCACCAGCCACTCCTCAGAAGCAAGGTTGGGCAATCTACTTCCATAGTGGTATCACCTGGGAAACCCAAAGAGGGGTCGCTATGAGTCAGATCTGACTCGACAGCACATAACAATAACGATCAAGACAGTGTGATATTAGGGTAGATATTTACACTAATGGGATGGAATAAAGTTCAAAAATAAACATGTAATTTACTTTTGACAAAGGAGCTAAGATAATTCAATAGGTAAAGGATAAGTCTATTCAACATATATTGCTCGAACAACTAGTTATCTGTATAGAAAAAAATGAATATTGACCTTTTCCTCAAACCATATATAAAAAGTTAAATGGAAATATAATAAACATAAAAATATATAACTTCTAGAAGAGAGTCTCTGTGATCTTGGCTTACACAAAGATATACTAGATATGACAGTTTTAAACAAAACTGAAAAGACAAAGTTCTGACTGGGAGAAATATGTACCTAGTAAAGGATTTTTAACCAGACAATATGAAGAACTCTCAAAATTCAAGAATAAGAGCACATAAATCTGATTTTAAAATATATATGTAAAAAGTTTTAACAGACACATCACCAAAAATGATGTATCATTAGCAATAAAGCACTTGAGAAGATGTTCAACATCCTTAGTCATTAAGAAAATACAAATTTAAAGCACAATGAGATTGCATTACATACCTACTATAATGGCTAACAATGAAAAAACTTGGCTATAACAAATGTTGAAGAGGATGTGGATAAATGGGAATTCTCATATGCTGCTGGTGGGAATGCAAAAGTATACAGTTTGGGGAATGTGAAAAATGGTTGGAAAAATTCCTATAAAGTTCAACATACACTTAACATTTGACCCAGCAGTCCTACTCCAGGTCTACCAAAGCTTTGCACATAAATGTTCATATCAGCTTTTTTTCGTGATAGATAGACAAACCTGGAAACAATGAATTGTCCTTGAGTTGGTAAAAAAGGAGCTTTGGTGGCATATGGATAAGACATTTGGCTGCTGACCAGAAGGTCAACAATTCAAAGCCACCAGCTACTCCAAGAGAGGAAGATGAGACAATCTACATCCATAAAGATTTACAGCCACGCAAACTCAATAGGGGTCACTATGAGTCAGAATCCACTGGATAGTAGTGCTTTTTTTTTTTTAATGTTGGTTAATGGTTAAATAAATAGTTCTATAGTCACACAATGATATATGATGCAACAACAGAAAGTAATAAATTACTGGTTCACACAAGAGCATGAATGAATTTCAAAAACATGATATATGAAGAAAAAAATACAAAGACTATCTAGTGTATGATTCCATTTATATGAAATTCTAGAAAAGGCACTATAGTGACAGGAAACAATTACGTGGCTGCCTGGGCCTGGTGGTAGGGGAAGAGGAACTTTTGGGTATGATGGGTATGTTCTGTATCTTAATTGTGCTAATGCTTACACGGCTGTATACATTTTTCAAAACTCAGTGAATTGTACGCTTAAATGAATGAATTTCATTGCATACAAATTATACAAAATATAGCTGATTATGAAAGAATGAATACATATTTGTAGAAAATAGAAGCAAATGAAAATAAACTGATAAAACACTTCTACCATTTTGGTGTCTAGCATTTCAAACTATTTTCCTTCCATGAATAGACACTAAAAATACTGCTTTAAAAGCTTTTTCATATAATGACACACTGTGAACATTCTGTGTCAAAGAATACTTCCCATTCTAACATTTTTAAAGACTACATAATAGTCTAATCTATTGTTTATAAAAATTTATTTTGCCTGTTGTTGAATATTCACATAATTTCTCATTGTTCGATGTTACAAATCATGCTATAGTAAACAACTTCATAGCTAGATACTTGCATTAATCCTTATTTACTCTGTACGGTAAATTCCTGTTGTTGTTAGGTGTCATTGAGTCAGTTTCAAGTCATAGTGACCTTATGCACAACAGAACAAAACACTGCCCAGTCATGTGCCATCTTCACACACTGTGTTAATCCATCTCATTGAGAATCTTCCTTTTTTTCGCTGACCCTCTACTTGACCTAGCATGATATCCTTCTCCAGAGACTGGTCCCTCCTGACAACATGAGCAAAATATAAGAGATGAAGTCTGGCCATTCTCACTTTTAAGGAGAATTACAGCTGTACTTCCTCAAAAACAGTTTTGTTCCTTCTTCTAATGGTCATTCAATATTCTTTGCCAACAATACAATTCAAATTCAAATGCATCAATTCTTCTATGAACTTCCTTATTCGTTGTCCAGGTCTCACATGCATATGACACTATTGAACATAGGATGATTTGGTTCAGGCGCACCTTAGTCTTCAAAGTGACATCTTTGTTTTTTTTTTTAACATTTTAAAGAGGTCTTTTGCAGCAGATTTTTCCAGTGCAATACATTGTCTGGTTTCTTGACTGCTGCTTCCATAGGCATTGATTGTGGATTCAAGTAAAATGAAATCCCTGACAAATTCAGTCTTTCTCTATTCATCATGATGTTGCTTATTTGTCCAGTTGTGGAGATTTTAATTTTCTTGAAGCTGACGTGTAATCCATTCTGAATGCTATAGTCTTTGATCTTCATCAATAATTGCCTCAAGTCATCTTCACTTTCAGCAAGCAAAGGTGTGTCATCTGTATATTGCAGATTGTTAATGAGTCTTCCTCCAATTCGGATGTTGCTTTCTTCCTAGAAGTAACTAAATATACAGACTTATACACTCACACAAAAACAAAATTGACTTTTCATTAGAAGCTAAATATTATAGGGATGAAAGGCATGGTTTGTAATTCAAATATTCTGTTTTAGCACAGTCAATTTGGCCAGAATTGGTTACAGTTCCAGGGGATTGATGAGGGTTATGAAATATTATTCAGAGGAATAGCATATGTCCTGTTTTGGTTTCAAAGTGACTCTAATGAGATCACAATGGACTGTGACTGTAAATGGAAGGAAGATCGTTTGGTGGTTAAGATTTTATTTCTTGTAAAATTGACAAGAGGAACCCTGATGGTGCAGTAGTTAAGGACTTGACCTGTAACAAAAACGTTGTTTGTTCGAACCCACCCACCCCTGCACAGGAGAAAGCTGCTTGTATAAAAATTACAGCCTTGGAAACCCTATGGGGCTATGAGTAGAAATTGACTCTGAGGGCAATGGGTATAATCAACCAGGTAGAAGTTACTCCTCAACCCAAGCTTATAAAGGCAAACCATATAGACAGAGTCCTTCCTCTAAATTTACACCAGAATACACTCACATATTGCTGTAAATTGAGGCCACTCAGAATTTAAAGTTCAGGCTTCAGTCCCACCTTAGATAGCTAGATGAGAGGTAGCTACACTGAGTAGGTCCAACTCGAGGACACTAACAACAACAACAAAATTTATGTAAGAAAGATGAAGCTCTGTAGTAAGGTGTAGGGGATTCTGTTGATCACTAGATAATAACAACAT
>NW_006924814.1:5908-12772 GCF_000298275.1 Orycteropus afer afer | reverse complement strand
ATAGTGACCCTGTGTACAACAGAATGAAACACTGTCTCCTTAGAATACTTACTATACCTGAGGCCCATCTTTGCAGCCACTGTACCAGTGCATCTTGTTGAGGGGTCTTTCCCTTTTTTACTGACCCACGACTTTATCAAGTATGATATCCTTGTCCAGGAAACAGTCCCTTCTGACAACATGACTAAAGTAGGTGAGAGTAAGTGTGGCCATTCTCACTTCCAAGGAGCATGCCGACTGCACTTCCTCCAGGATGAATTTGTTCATTCTTCTGGTAGTCCATGGTACTTTCAGTATTCTTTGCAAACACCACAACTCAAAAGTATCAACTCTTCTTTGGTCTTCCTTATTCATTGTCAAGCTTTCAACATGCATAAGAGGTGATAGAAAACACCATGACTTGGGTCAGGCGTGTCTTAGTCTTCAAAGAGACATCTTTGTTCTTCAGCAGTTGAAAGATTTCTTTTGCAGCAGATTTGCCCAATGCAATACATCATCTGATGTCTTGCTGCTTCCATTGGTGTTGATTGTGGAACCAAGTAATATGAAATCTTTGACAACTTCAATATTTTCTCCATTTATTGTGATGCTGCTTATTATAAGGTCCAGTTGCAAGGATTTTTATTTTCTTTATACTGAGGTGTAATCCATTCTGCACATTGTAGTCTTTAATCTTCATCAGTAAGTGTTTCAAATCATCTTCACTTTCAGCAAGAAATGTTGTGTCATCTGCATATTGCAGGTTGTTGATGACTCTTCCTCCAATCCTGATCTGCATTCTTCTTCATATAGTCCAGCTTCTTGGATTATTTGCATACAGATTGAATAAGTATGGTGAAACGATACAACCCTGAAACACTTACTTCCTGATTTTAAACCATGAAGTATCCCCTTGTTCTGTTCGAAAGACAGCCTCTCGATCTATGTATAGGGTCCTCATGAGAACAATTAAGTGTTCTGGAATTCCCATTCTTGGCAATGTTATTCATAATTTGTTATGATCCACACAGTCAAAATCTTTTGCATAGTCAATAAAACACAAGTAAACATCTTTCTGTTATTCTTTGCTTTCAGCCAAGACCATCTGATATCAGCAATGATATCCTTTGTTCCACATCCACTTCTGAATCCAGCTTGCATTTCTGGAAGTTCCCAGTCAATATACTGCTGCAACCATTTTTGAATGATCTTCAGCCAGATTTTACTTGCATGTGACATTAACAATATTGTTCGATAGTTTCCACACTGTGATCGTTGGAGCTGTGTTTCAACTTGGCTGGACCACAGTTCTGTGTGGTTTGAGCTGTTGTGGTGTGGTTGTTCCCATGATGGTATCAGATGACTATGTTTTGAGTGTCTAATCTGTTGAAAGGGAGTTTCCCTAGGGATGTGGCCTGCTTCCAGTATATCTGTGGACATCCCGGGAGAGGAGACATTCTTCTGTGGATCAGGATTCTGTTGTGCTGCCTACAACTGTCTGTGAGTGAACAATCCTCCATTCAGCCTGGAGATCTTGGATTCATCATTCGTTGGAGTCAACAGCCAGTGTACTGCCTGCCAGCTCTGAGTTCCTCAGCCCCTGTGGCTGGAAGAGTTGGGACAAGCCTCTAGCTTGACGTTTGATCCAGGAACTTTGGACTTGCCAGCTTCTATAAGTGTGTGAGCCATTTTCCTAAGATAAATCTCTCTCTCTCTCTAAGCTTTACTGGTTTTGTTTCTCTAGAGAACCCAGTCTAACACACACACTCTGTGGGATCACCTTTCTTTGGAATGGGTACAAATATGGATCTCTTTCAGTCAGTTGGCCAGGTAACTGTCTTCCAAATTTCTTGGCATAGACGATTAAGTGCCTCCAGTGCATCATCCGTTTCTTGAAAACCCTTACTAGGTATTCTGTCAATTCCTGGAGCTTTGTTTTTCACCAATTCCTTCAGTACAGCTTTGATTCCTTCCTTCAATACCATTGGTTCTTGATTATATGCCAAATCCTGAAATGGGTGAACATTGACCAATTTTTGGTATAGTGACTCTGTGTATTCTTTCTGTGTTAGACCGGGTTCTCTAGAGAAACAAAACCAGTAAAGTTTATATATAGAGAGAATGGATGGATTATATATAGAGAGAATTGGATGAGGCAGGGGGGAGTTGGGCGGGAAAGAGAAAGAAAAAGGAAAAAAAAAGTGCCCGTCATGACTCCCCATTTTCTGCATTTGGGCAAGACAGCTAAGTCAGCGCTGCCGGCACAGGCAGTGTGGCTTGTGTCTTGTTGTGCCATATACTAATGATGACATCCTACTGCCAATCAAATGCATATGGACCAAAATTGACAGAGACCTCAATGGGTAGAGGGCCACCACTTTCCACTTGGATCCAGAAGCTGCAAAAACCCAGTACCCCAGTCCATTCTGTGCCAAAAAGGGGTTGTGGAAGAGTTGAACCCCAGCCCACTGCTGTGCACTCACTCCATGGTTCCACCCACTCAAAGGGAGTTTCTCCCCTTTTCCCATTCCTTTCTGGACTCCGTGGCAGCCCAAGCCAAGGGGGGTCTTGATCTGTTTCCCAATAAGATCACCTACTCACTCAGCTCATAAGGTTGCCGCCAAAAACCCCCACTGTGAGTATTCTGGTTTCCCGATGCCTCTGTGAGTTCCATGATGATTTTTTTTTTTTTCCTCCTTCCCTCAGCTGACTTCTCTTGTATTTCTAATGAGTACTTTCCTACTCCATCTCTCCGTCTACACAGGCAAGGTGAGTTCTAAATCTGGTACCCTATCTTCTCCTTAGTTGCTCATAACTCCAGCATCTTTATGTCTATCTGCTTTACCTAGTTATTCAGGGATTTATGGATAGAGGGAACAGACATGTGAGCTTATAGGTATGCCACCATATTCCCACTACTGATCTCTCACCATTTCTGTCACCATTCCCTAACCTTTTGTGTCCTCCATTACAAGCTAGATGGAACCATAAATATCTGCCCCAAGTTTGTATTGTTGTTAGCTGCCATCAAGTTTGCCCCTGACTCAAGTCAACCCCATACACAACTGAATGAATTGGTGCCTGGTCCTATGCCATCCCTATGATCGATTGTGGATCAGACCATTGTGATCCACAGGGTTTTCAGTTGTGGATTTTTGGAAGTAGATCACTATGCCTTTCTTCCTAGTCCCTCTTAGTCTGAAAGATCTGTTAATACCTGTTCAGCATGTTGTTGTTGTTGTTAGGTGCTGTAGAGTCATCTCCAACTCATACTGACCCCATGTACAGCTGAACAAAACACTGCTCAGTCCTAGGCCAGCTCCATGATCCTTGCTATACCTGAGCCCATTGTTGCAGCCACTGTGTCAATCCATCTTGTTGAGGGCTTTCCCCTTTTTGGTTCAGTATGATAGCATTACTCAAACCTCCACTGGCCAATGGTTGGCAATTGAACCCAGGTCTCTCTCATGGAAGGTGAGAATTCTACCACTGAACCATCACTTACCCTCCTGCCCTGAGTATTTTGCTAATCTTTGCCTTGTGCCTTTTACAATATTTCTAGTCTACCTGGTACACAATTATCACCAACAACTGGCCTTGACTTCTTTTTTGTAATAACTCCTGCTTATCTTTAACTACTTGATTAGACATGTCATTTCTTTTAAGAAGAATTACTTGAGCTTCCCTCTCTCTAGTTTTGGTTAAGCACTCCTCCCTGCTCCTGTTACATCTCAAGATTACCTCTTTCATTTAATATATCAGAAGTTATTGGATGTTTCTATTTACTTCTCAAGGAGCCCTGATGGTTTAATGGTTAAATGCTCAGCTGCTAACCAAAAAGTTGGTGGCTTGAACACACCCAGTGGCTCTGCAGGAGAAAGTCCTGGCAACCTGCTGCCATAAAGATTACAACCTGGAAACCCTATCGGGCAGTTCTACTCTCACATGGGATCGTTATGAGTGGAAATCAGCTTATCCTCAAGCAAAAGTGGCAGTCTCCTTGAAATGAAAAGTAAGGAGCTTTCATCGAGAGGCAAAGCAATTTGCAAATTGGGAATCAGAAGGTCTGGGGGATTCTGAATTAAGTGATCTGAGGAGAAAGCTCAGGGAGTATTTATAAGAAAATACAAAGAATGTAAATATAAATTCAGTGATTGGTTGACATTGAGGTAATGGTTACAAAACTGGGTAAGAATATATCTGATTGGTAGAGGATTACATACTTTTCTAAAATTGTTTTTTTAAAGTTATAAAGTAATCATTAAATCAGTACATCTGGCCTTGAAACATCACAAAACCCTCCTTGTGTGACGGCAGAGAGGACATGTGCAATTCTAAGGTTTATCTTTAGTAAGCATCTTTTCTGAGAATTGTTTTGGACCCGATTTTATGAGCAGGATGTAATCTTAAGCAAACACCACTCTTAAGAAAGAAAATCACATTACTCTTTAACTTGTTTACCAAGCAGTGGAGAGTTAAAGAAATGACAAACTGCATTCTCCATACAAAAGTTACTTTTGATTCAAAATGGAGTTTTGGTCTCAGACCTTAACATAGCTACCATCTTGTGTTGGGAGCCCTAACTTAATTTTGAGGTGCTATTTTTCAGGCTCCACCACACCTAATAACAATGATTTACCTCTCTAGTTCATCACAATAATGTGAAGCCCTTGAAGGCAAAGACTGTGGACTCTAGCCTAATTAGTGCTAGGCAGCCAATAAGAGCTTAACAAATGTATATGGATTGAAGAGCTGATTGCACCATGTAGGAGGATTATGGGTGGCTGATGTATAGGGTTGCTGTGAGTCAGAATCTATTGGAGGGCAATGAGTCTTTTTGGCTTAATGTGAAGGATGGATACCAGCACATTTGGTCTGTACATTACTGGCATCTGGGTTACGTTTATCATTTGAAAAGACTTGAAATTAGTGATGCAGTTAACACTGTCTTGTCTTTGTTCAGTGTTTGAAACTATCAAGACTCACACAAAGTGTCCCTCAGGAGTTCTGAGAATCAAAAACTGATTAGAAGGCTCCATGAGCACCTGCTACCTTCCCCTGGGTACCCATGGGTGCGTAATAAATCTTTACTGACTGGCTGCAATTTTTTTTTTTTTTTAATGCTTTAAGTTAGTTTCATTTGTCACAGTCCTTCTTTCTTGATATTTCTTTAATAAAGTAGGAATAGCAACAAAATTGGCATAGGTAACATTCTTCAAGTTAGTGTGTTTTGTGTTTTGGGAGATTTCTCAAATCCTACTTCTTCTTCAGTCATTTCAGTAAATCTAAATAATCTATCTTTTTATGTTTCTCTGTTGCCCTGTCAAATGTAATTTTGTTACATAAAAATGTGTCCCAGACACAAATTGTGATTTAGCTTGTTGTTCTGTATCCTCAATTGCCTGCAGCCATTTGATTTAAATTTCAGAGAGTGATGCTACACTTACTAGAAGGGTTGAGCCACTGGGTCTCTGGTGACTTGTGGGGATGGAGGAGGGTAAACATACTGGAAAAACACAAGCCCATGAGTGAGAAGGAAGAAACAGACTTTAGTCATCAGAAGAGGCAAAGTAATTTGGGGTTGACTAATGCACAGTAGTAAAGGACTCTTCCTGACAGAATCACCTTTTTAAATGATTGCCCAAATTGGGGTTAAAACATCCCTTCACTTGCTCTTCCTGCTCTCCCCTTTTATTGCTCACCATCATGGGCCACATGAACAAAGAGTAGAAAGATTAATTTTTCACATCTTGAGAAAATAGAAGTTCAAGCCTATTATACTAGAGCATTTTATCCTTCTTGTGTGGATACTGTAAATGTTAACTTGAATTTTGCTTATGATTAAAACACTAAGTAATTCTTCCATTATGTGATCATTGCTATGTTTCCTGGACTTCTTATTTGTTTCAGACCATTCTTATTTTATTTCATTTCCAGACAAACCACAAGTAGGCCTTGGGTTATGTTGTAAACGCCCAAATGATAAGGCTAGTGTTTATTAACTTCAAATTATCATTGATAAAGAGAAGAGAATTAGATTTATTGATCACATATGGTGTCCTAGACACAGTTCAAGATGATTTACATATGCAATGTCAATTCTCACCATAACCCAGTAATGAAGAGATTAATTTTACCATTTGATAAGAACACTGGGGTTCAGAGATTGTAAGTAATTTGACCATGGAGCACAGAATGTGGAGTAAACTGGATTTAAATCCAATTATAATTGATTCCAGAAGTCCATTGCCTTTCCACTATATACATCCTAGAATGATTAGGGATCATTTTCTCTTTACCTCTTATCTTTTTCTCTTAAAAACTTCATTGTGGTTCCTAGTGGATTCCTTTTTGTCTCTTATAAACTGCTTTGGAGGATTCTGTGTGTATATGTATATATATATGTGTGTGTGTGTATTATAAATTAGAGATTGTTTTGTTTATATTTTGCAATGCTTAGCCACTAGTATTTTCTACTGTGATTATTTTTACTTTTCTACGACCTCAATTTGAACTATGGAGAGTTTTATAAAATCATCTATAACTTAAAAAAATAAAAATGTGAACAACAAATCAGTTCTCTGCATAAACTTTGGAGTAGCTGACATGAACCAAATTCTTCTGCTCTTCTTTATCTGTTCCACCTTCTTCCAACCTTATTTTTGTCTTCAACTGTTGTTGTTGTTGTTAAGGCCATTGAGTTGTTTCCAACTCATAGCGACCCCATGCACAGCAGAACGAAACACTGCCCGATCCCGTGCCAACCCCACAATCCCTGCTATACTTGAGCTCATCACTGCAGCCACCATATCAATCCATCTCCTTGAAGGCCTCCCCATCTTTCGTCGACCCTCCACCCTGCCAAGCATGACATCCTTCTCCAGG
>NW_006924814.1:1765-2858 GCF_000298275.1 Orycteropus afer afer | reverse complement strand
CCTGGGGCTCAAGGCTTTTATCCCCTTCCCTGCTCTTCCGGCCTGCTACTCTGGCGTCCCTGCGTTGTCTCTCCTCTAGGTTGTCTTCAACTAGGTCTCAATTAATACCTATTCCTAGTGGCAGATCCCACTTCTTTTATGCCTTCCTCTTTACCTAGGCAAGTAGCTCTCGTGGCGTAGTGCCTAAGGCATTTGCCTGCTAACCAGAAGACTGGAAGTTCAAACCCACCAGCCACTCCTTAGAAGGAAGTTTGAGCAATCTACTTCTGTTGTGGTACCACCTCGGAAACCCAAGGAGGGGTTGCTATGAGTTGGATCCAACTCTATGGCAGTGTGTTTGGTTTGGTTTTGGTTCTTCACCTAGGCCAGCTTATTTTCTTTCTTTGAAAAATAGTCTACTCTCCTCTCTAATCTCCTTTTAGTGGTGACCACAACTAAACAATTAGATAAAGGTTAAATGATTGTTAGCTGTCTTTCTACAACTAAAAGGGCAAGTATCATGGTTTATGAAGTGTTTTCTTCTTTTTAAAATTCATCCACAGTGGTTGGATAATACTGAGCATATGGTAAACTCTCAATAAGTATTTCCAGGTTGATGATCAAGGCTGCATATAAGGCTATATAAATATATAAAATGACATGTTTCAACTGGTAATAGTTTCCATGTCATGTAGCTTGAAAGGTGCCAACCTAGTGAATGGGGCATCAGCATATATTATGTGTCCACAAATGGATCTTACCATGGCATTATCTTGTTCATTCATGTATTTAAAAAATATTGGGGCCTACTTTTTAACACCTGATATGCATGCCACTCCTCAGAAGGAAGGTTGGGCA
Organism: Orycteropus afer afer; assembly: GCF_000298275.1. Lineage (NCBI taxonomy): Eukaryota > Metazoa > Chordata > Mammalia > Tubulidentata > Orycteropodidae > Orycteropus > Orycteropus afer. Next base: position 2,021 of record NW_006924814.1, on the reverse strand, counting down.
ATCTACTTCCGTAGTGATTCTGCCTCGGAAACCCAAGCAAGGGTCACTGTGAGTCAGGTCTGACTCGACGGCACATAACAACAACAACAACATGCATGCAAAAGTGAACAATGAAAAAGAAAGAAGAAGAATTGATGTTTTAAGCGTTGGTGTTGGTAAAGAACATTGACTATACTATGGAGCGCCAGAAGAATGACCAAGTCAGTCTTAGAAGCAAGGATGGAGAGACTTTGGCTCGTTTACTTTAGACACATCA
>NW_006924814.1:0-770 GCF_000298275.1 Orycteropus afer afer | reverse complement strand
TTTTTTTTTGTTTTAATTTGCTGAAATTCTTTAAGGCCATTTGAGGTCCCAGGACATTCCATCCTTCTGCTAGCAAAGCACTTACAAAAACCTAAATTTTGTGTGTGACTGGGTAATATATTAGAGCCTCCCTCTGAGGCTATTATGCACTCTGCTTCAGAGGAGAGATGTGGAAAGCAGAAAGCAAAAGGATTCTTTGTCTTGTCTTGACTTTTGTTTTCTCAATTTCTAAATGTTAGGGGTGGGCTAGAAAGAAAAGCTTGGTTTAGCTAAGACCTTGGAGGGAGAGAGTCCTCCCAGTGGCGGAGTCTGCTATTGTTACCTTCTTCCTGTTGTGTCACCATTCTCACCATCTGTACTCACATTGTTTCACCACCATTCTTTTTTCTCTTGGACACACACTTAGATGACATTTCCTAGCCTCCCTTGCTGTCACATGAGGAAATGATGAAGTACTAACCCAAGGAATATCTACAAAAATGGTATGTGTCTCTTCCATGCCAGGTGCATAAAAATCTGCCAGGCAGTCCTTTACCCTCCATCTTTTCTGCTATGCTGGGTCAATGGAGAGAACTCGGAGGACCTTGAGGAAAGGGCATCCACAAAATGTAAGGAAAGTAGGTCCCTGAATCACCACATGGAAGGTTTCCTGCTGAACACTTCCAGTCAACTTTTTAATGAGGAGAAATAAACTTCTATTCCATCAGCCAATATATTTTGGCATTGTTTGATTAATATACCCTCCTCACTCCCCAGAGATACATCCCTAT
>NW_006924813.1:11635-12119 GCF_000298275.1 Orycteropus afer afer | reverse complement strand
TTGGAAGAGGATTTTTGTAGGAGATCCTGGGTAGACGGGGGGAACAATGTGGAACAAAACTCAAAATCATGTGGGAAAAAAGAAAAAGTGGGGAACAGTTTTGCTGGCCCAATGGAGCCTGGTGGAACCATTGAGACTATGTATGGCCCCTAGCTGGCCTTCAGGTCTGGAACTGAACGCATACCTGTAGCTTCCAGCCAAGCAGTAGAGAGGCATACTAGTTGAGTATTTACCTGAGGTAGATACACTCCTTGGAGAGAACAAGCAAGAGAGAAAGAAGGGTTGCTCATGCACAGGGAGATAGCTCAGGGGGTAGGAGCACATGGAGGGATGGTCACAGGGAAATGGTACCTGTTGGGAGGACGTGGGAGAAGAGATGTTGCATTGTGCTAAATTGTGATCAATGTCACCAAAGTGTATGTGATCTGCTGTATAGAAAGTGTATTTGCTCTGTAAATTTTCACCCAAATCACAATAAAAAATT
>NW_006924813.1:8300-8806 GCF_000298275.1 Orycteropus afer afer | reverse complement strand
GAAACATGAAATAAATGAAGAAAAGATTGAAATTGTCAAGGAATTCATTTTACTTGGCTCCACAGTCAACACTCATGGAATTAGCACTAATCAAATGATATATTGCTTGCTTGACCCAATCTATGGCCTTTCCAATAGTCGTATATGTATGTGTATGGTAGACATGAATAAGGAAGACCATCGAAAAATTGATGCATTTGAATTGTGCTGTTGGTGAAGAATATTGAATACCTCATGCACTTCCAAGCAAATGAACAATGTGTCTTGGAAAAAGTATAGTCAGAATGCTGGATTGTCTAATACAGTGCCTTAAGATGAGATCCTCAGGTTTGAAAACACTCATAATAAGACAGGGAAGAAGTACAACTAGAATGTTTATTAGAAGCAAGGGTGGTGAGATTTCATTTTATGTACTTTAGACAGGTTACCAGGAGGAATGAGTGTCTGCAGAAGAATAACATGATTGGTAAAGAAGCAAGTCTTCTCTGCCAACAAAAATGAGGAGA
>NW_006924813.1:5864-7000 GCF_000298275.1 Orycteropus afer afer | reverse complement strand
TTTTGTGATTGCAAAAAAGATAGACAAAACTAATTCAGCTAATACAAATCAGATAGTAGAAGTCTATGGTGGTGTGAATTGCTTAGAAAGAGACACAAGAAATGTTCTTGTATCATGGAAATATATTTCTTGATCTCTGTGATTGTTAAGGTCCCTGGGTGGCTCAAACAGTTTGTGCTCAACTATTACTAACGTAACAGTTCGTGGTTCAAAAAGAAGCAGGGACATTGCTCAAGCGAAGGCTTGGCACATTCTTCCTACATAAAGATAATAGCAAACAAAAGGCTATGAAGAAGTTGTATTCAGTAACACATGGGGTCACTATGAATCAAAATCAGCTTGATTTGATTCACCAGGTTTGTTTTTGTTTTGTTTTGTTTTTTGGTCTTGTGTGATCATTACATGGATTTTTATATTTATCATTTTTTTAAAAACATGCTTTTATAATTTATGCACATAAAATATCTAAATTAAATCTCAATAAAATAATATTGTCCTCAAAGTAAAATTTAATATAATAAGAAATGTATTACTGATTTTAAGTCATAGAAAGAAAACAGAATTGTGAGATAGGATAATGAAGTAATTGAAAGATTAGAGATTGTCATGTTAGTTTCTTTGAGGAAATAAATGATTTAAGAACTAGAGAGGAAACAATGAGTTGTCAGGAAAAAAAAATCTGAGGGTAGATTATTCTAGGCCAAAGGAACAATGCAGAAGTCTGAAGGAACACACAGTAAACCTATTAAAAAACAAGAAGAGATCTTTATAAAGGAAAAAATTACACAGCCTTTTGAGCAAAACTGTATGACTGAATTAAACTCGTTGCTTGCTGAATTGTACTTTTTTTTTGTTTCATGCCTTCCTGAGACTTCTTCTTTATTTAGCTGCAGAGGCAATTCAAACCTCTCACAAACTCCTCTTATCTGTCTATGTAGTAATTTCTCTCTATGATCAAGTCAGAACATGAAAGAAATACACTTTAAGGAAGGGAATCTTGACACAGCTGTCTTTTGTATATAGAAAGCCCAGGAAATATTTCTTCATGACAATGATATCGTAAAAGAATTGCTTGAAAGATTCTTGGATCTAACTCTATCTAAAGTTTTTCAGACCAAGTGAAATATATTTGTTTA
>NW_006924813.1:2756-4309 GCF_000298275.1 Orycteropus afer afer | reverse complement strand
ATTGGCAGAGCATAGCAGGCTGCTGAGCAACGCAGGGTTCAAGCATGCCATAAGCTAGAGATCATTCCCAAAGCTGCTTCTTATATACGGGAAGAAGACCACATACCCAAAGCAGCGACTCAGTGGCTTGTGGCAGGTCCTGCCATGGAGCTGATTGCCAGTCTCATCATGGGGAATAACTACCACCAGCTGCCCATCCACTCAACTAGGCCCAGCCAAGTTGACACACAAACTTAACCACCACAACAATACGAGACTCTCCTTGAAGTGCCTTCTTAAATGTAGAATTAATGGCCTATCACCCAGAGAATATAATTTGTTTGGTCTGGTTTGGGAGTCAGGATTGTTTTTTAATTTTTTTTATTTGCTCACTTTGATCTGAAGTAATTGTTTGCTGAAATACATTTTTACTAAGTAAGTGGAATATTGAAGAACATTTAAAAAAGCATACCATTTCTCTTGACAATCCTAAAACGTTTTATTTCTTCAGCGAATATGTTAGAAGAGAATGCACACCTGATTTCTTTTGATTTTCATTTGAGAAAGAATATTGTTTCCTAAAAATGTACCCAGTATATTTTTATTAAGTTAGAACAACTATGGGCTGCTTCATTTAGAAAAGGCTTGGATTTAGTCAGTTACCTCTGATCTTGCTTCAGTTTTCATAACTGAAATAAGAACTGAACTGATGCCCTAGCAGATGTTCTTCTTTTTTGTCCTTTTGAGAGTAGGTTAAATACAGTTGATTTACTTTATTTATACTATGGTTTGAAAGCTCTATCATTTATTTTCACATTATCTATGTACTTAATTATGGAAGCAGATTTTTACCCAAAATGTGTTCTTGAAAGTTTAAGTGGTACTATGAGAGATGCAGAAATTTGTCATTTCTTTTCCTCTTCTCATATATGAAAAAGCCTCTAATTTTGTGTGGTAAATTTTTAGGAATGTTCCAATTCTTACATTTTCTACTGACAGAGACTTGGTTACTAGATTTTTTTAAAGAAAAGCCTTGACATTCTATTAGAAGTTTAGCAAGTCAGTTTTAGCTAGGGAGATATTTATTTTTTATTTTCTTTTCTTTTTAAATTCTTTATGCAATGTCACAATATGTGATGCATATATATTCACTTCTATATTAAACGATATATACAACTATATCATGGCTTAGTTTCATTTTCAGTATCTTCTATTTTTTATATTATTTAGTAATTCAGAGTAATAATAAGCCAGAAGAATACTAGTTTCTTACATAAATAATGAATGCAAAACCTGAGATAGGCATGATGGTTTGGTTTACAATTACTTTGCTTCTTTTCATTAACTAAAGCATTAATCACATCTTCTTCCTCTGCAATGACAGAGAATAAGAAAGAATCATCAAGTGAGGGTCAGTCATTTGAATCAATGATGTGAAATATAAAGGTCAAAGTACTCTGGAAAGTAAAATGTGATTATCATATTCTTATGAAAAGGATACGACTATGATGAAAGTATATTATTTTAGCCTACAAACCACTGATGTAGATATAAGGAGACACAGGATATACGCA
>NW_006924813.1:0-1148 GCF_000298275.1 Orycteropus afer afer | reverse complement strand
ATATGATCTACTATGCTGGGAATGACAAATTGAAGAAGAATGGTGTGGCATTCATCATCAAAAAGAATGTATCAAGATCTATGCTAAAGTACAATGCTGTCAGTGATAGGAAAATATCCATGCACCTACAAAGAAGACAAGTTAATACTACTATTATTGAAATTTTCTCATCAATCACCAAAGCCAAAGATGAGGAAATTGAAGATTTTTACCAACTTCTGCAGTCTGAAATTGACCAAACACTCAATCAAGGTGTATTAATTATCACTGGTGATTGGAATGCAAAAGTTGCAAACAAAGAAGGATCACCAGTAGTTGGAAAATATGTACACAGGGATCATATTGACTACATCTGCTGCAAGAGACCTTAGAGAAGCTCAATATCCTCAGCCAAAAAAAGTCTAGGAGCTGATTGTGGAACAGACCATCAAGTGCTCATACTCAAGTTCAAGTTCAAGTTGAAGATAATTAAAACAAGTCTACAAGAGCCAAAATATGACCTTGATTATATTCCTACTGAATTTAGAGACCATCTAAAGAAGAGATTTGATGCATTGACCACCAATGACTGAAAACAAGAATTGTGGGATGACATTAAGAACAATCATCCGTGAAGAAAGCAAAAGGTCATTAAAAAGACAGGAAAGGAAGAAAAGACCAAAATGAATGTCAGAAGAGACTGAAAATTGCCCTTGGAAGGAGAGTAGCTAAAGCAAATGGAATAAATGAAAAGATGAAAGAGCTGAATAGAGCTGAACCGAAGATTTCTCGACTTTGTCGAGAAGACTTTGTCAAGAAGACAAAGTCAATTATTATAATGAAATGTTCAATTTGGACTTATAAAACCAAAAGGGGAGAACACATTCAGAGTTTCTCATGCTTAAAAACTGAGGAAAAATTTGAAGCCTCGAATTGCAATATTGAAAGATTCCATGGGCAATATGTTGAACGATGCAGGTAACATCAAAACAAGAAAGAAGGAATACACAGAATCACTGTACAAAAAATAACTGGTCAATATTCATCCATTTCAGGAGGTGGCATATGATCAAGAACCAATGGTATTGAAGGAAGGAGTCAAAGTTGAAGGAATTGGTGAAAAACAAAGTTCCAGGAATGGACGGAATACCCATGGAGATGTTTCAAAA
>NW_006924812.1:12502-13021 GCF_000298275.1 Orycteropus afer afer | reverse complement strand
GAATGAAGGGGCCATCCACTTCTCAAACTATTGGACAGTGAAAACCTTAAGAACAGTAGTGAAACAATATCTGATATATTACCAGAAAACATTATGAATAGCCCTGAAATATTGTCCAATATAGTGCCAGAAGTAGAGCCCCTCAGGACAGAAGGCACTGAAATAATGACTGATGAAGAGCTGTCTCCTCAAAATATAGTCAAGCTTAATGACGTGAATGGATAAAATTTCTGGGATCTCCATTTGTTAACATGGCCTGACTCAAAATGGGAAGAAAGAGCTGCAAACATCCATTAATAATTGAAACATGGAATGGATGAAGTATAAATCTAGGAAAATAGGAAGTTGTCAAAAATGAAATGGAATGTAAAAGGATCAATATCTTAGTCATCATTGAGCTGAAATGGGCTAGTTTTAGCCATTTTTATAAAAAAAAATCCATATGCTCTACAATGTCTGGAGTGAGAAATTGAAAAAGAATGACTTGTCATACATTGTCACAAAAAATGTTTCAGGATC
>NW_006924812.1:10933-12402 GCF_000298275.1 Orycteropus afer afer | reverse complement strand
TTGGGGTGTAGTCCACTTCTGTATCCTCCCCTTCAAAGCTCAGGGGTCCAAGATTATCTTCTGTGTCTGTGTTAATGTGTTTCCCTTTCCTTTGTTGAAGAGGGTCTGTGTAGTCTTTCTGCCTATTTCACCATCTTGCTGGAATAGCAATATGCACTTCTTAAAACAAACAACCAGGACATATTTGAAGGTCTGAAGGGCACCATTTGCCCTGGGAGAAAATTAGGGAGGCAGGAATACATAGGAAAAAAGGCCACTGGGAGAAGTTAACCTCAGGAACAAAGTGGCTTCCCACTTTGAGCTGTTGTTACATTGTGGGGATTGTAATCAATATCATGAAACAAAATGTTTATATGCTGCTGCTGGAAAATGAATTCAATGTGTAAATTTTCACCCAAATCACAATAGTAAGTTAAAAATAAAATAAAATAAATCAACTGAAAAAAAAAGAAAAAGGAGTAAGGGAAAACAAATATCCCTGAACTAGAATTACACATGTTAATTTAAAATCATTTTATATTGCAAGTTCTATGATAAATAATTATTATATATTATTTTATATTATTTTACTTATGTACTTTCACAAGTGTTGTTAATAAAAATATAGCTTAGGTTTTACAGAATATATATATGAGCTGGCATTAGCCTTTATGATGATCCTGCCCCATTTCATCTGGATGCAAAGTATTTCATAAGATCCTAAGAGTCCCTAATAATAGTAAAATATTTTTCTTTGAATCAATTTGTAAATTAAAATTATTAATATGAATATGGACAAAAACAGAGGCTTAATATTCAAGTTCCATATTTTTTACCTTCACTTCCAATGTTGCCTTTAAATCTACAACAGAAAGTCAACTTTGTCAATAATACAACCTTTGAAAGCTAAATAATCTTTATACCATCAACACCTGTGGCTTCCCTATCACTGTTCAATTCTAAAGCAGTATATTGAGAAAGTATATCTAATGGTGTTGTCATGTTTGCTTGCTAATGACCTAAAAACATGAGGATATAAATGGGACATATTCGTTCTATTTTATTCCTTCATTAATTAGAACACCAAAAATTCATGGGTATGCACAAACAATAAAAGAAATCCAATAAAGAGAGCCTATGTTCTTATAACACACAAACACAAATGAGAACATAGGATCTCTTTATTGGATCCTGCATTCTCATATCCACCACTCATCTGTCAGTTTGTTGTACTATGATGGCTTGCATGTTTCTGTGAGTCTGTAGGCTATGATCCCAGTATTTCAAACACCAGTAGGGTTAAGTATGGGAGATAAGTTTCAGTGGAGCTTCCAGACAAAGACAGACTTGGAAGAATGAAGGGGCCATCCACTTCTCAAACTATTGGACAGTGAAAACCTTAAGAACAGTAGTGAAACAATATCTGATATATTACCAGAAAACATTATGAATAGCCCTGAAATATTGTCCAATATAGTGCCAGAAGTAGA
>NW_006924812.1:9735-10259 GCF_000298275.1 Orycteropus afer afer | reverse complement strand
CTAAAACAACAGCAACAAAGTAAATGATAACACAATTCATAAACATAATGAGCTCAGCACAGAAAATAATATGGAACAAAGAAACCAGGGACATCGTGAAAAAACACATAAAAAAATGATAGCAACAAATTCAAACTTATCAATAATTACACTGAATGTTAATGGATTAAAAGCATAACTCAAGAGATGATGTAGAATCTGCAAAAAACTGTATAACGTGGATGAACTTGGAGGACATGCTGAGTGAAATAAGTCAATCACAAAAGGACAAATATTGTATTAGTCTGTTAATGTATAAGTTAAGGAAAGGTTTATCTATAGAAGGAAATTTTCTTTATTGGTTACCAGGAGTGGGAGGGCAGGAGAGGGAATGCTGTTAGATAGACAGATAAGTATTGATTTGGGTGAAGAGAAGGACAGTGTACCAAATGTGAGTGACCCATATTGCAGCATTGAAGAAGAGAAAGACAGAGAGAGGTACATGATAGGTACAGACAACAAATATGAACCCTTTTGCACATACA
>NW_006924812.1:5686-6192 GCF_000298275.1 Orycteropus afer afer | reverse complement strand
AATATAACAAGTTGAATAAAAACTTTAGTCTGTGTTATTCTAGTAGCATGGCTTTTTCTTCCCTCTCTTTCACAAGCTACTCTGTAATAAAGCAAATATATAGAGTATAAAATAAACATAAATGACCCCAAAATTGCTTGAACAATTTCTCTCAGAAATATCAGCACAAGGCCGGTCCTCATGAGGCAGAGGTTAAAGATGTCCCAAATGTCCAAAGTACTGTACCATTCATCATTTTAGACATTAACTCCTTCTCCTCCTCCAAGTAATTTCCCCAGTCTTAGGGTTTTGTATTTCACTGTAATGTCTCACAGAACTCACAGACACCCAAGGGTTCATCTCACATAGTAGTGGTGGAGGCTGGTAGGCTGGCAAGTCCCAGGTCTGTGAGTAGGTCTGGAGGATCCTCCCAATTCTCAGGGTTTGATGAACCTCGATCAGCAGATCAGATGATGGCTACTGTCCCAAATCCAGAGGTGAGATGAGCATGAGCCAAGACACAAAAG